>NW_027102190.1:165000-168329 GCF_035609145.1 Eleutherodactylus coqui | reverse complement strand
GACGCGCTTTATCCCCAGAAGGAGCGAGGCATGAGGGGGTGTTCCACCCCCGCCGGCCGGTCTCGCTCCTTCTCCGGGCTACCCCTCGGCGGAGTAAAGACCCCCGGGTCAACGCTCCCGCGTCCGGGCGCCGGCGCGCGTCCCCTTCCCGCGGGGGGTGGATCCCTTCCACCCCCGGCCGTCCGAGGCCCGTGCGCCTCGGGCGGCCTCCCTTCCGAGAGAGGGAGAGAGAGACGGAGGACGGTGGTCCGCGACGGCGCGAGGCGTCCGTGTTGTGTTCCCCACGGCGGCTACCCGGTCGATCCCGCCCGCCGGTAGCCTTGGCTTGCCCCCGCTCCGCCTGTCCAGGCCGCGGGGCCGACGGGCTGTCTGCCCGGGTAGACCCCGCTCTCAGCGAGCGGCCGGGCGGCCACGTTCAAGAGGTGTACGAAGCCACCTCGGGGTGGAGCCCTTCCACCCCCGGCCGTCCGAGGCCCGTGCGCCTCGGGCGGCCTCCCTTCCGAGAGAGGGAGAGAGACGGAGGACGGTGGTCCGCGACGGCGCGAGGCGTCCAAGTTGTGTTCCCCACGGCGGCTACCCGGTCGATCCCGCCCGCCGGTAGCCTTGGCTTGTCCCCACTCCGCCTGTCCAGGCCGCGGGGCCAACAGGCTGTCCGCCCGGGTAGACCCCGCTCTCCGAGCGGCCGGGCGCCACGTTCAAGAGGTGTACGAAGCCACCTTGGGGGGGGCTGCGGTGCCCCCCGCCCTGAGAGTGCCTCCCAGGCCGAGGGAGCCCGGCGGTCGAGTGTCGTAGGAAAGCGCGTGCCACGGCTGTGTCGGTCACAGGGGCCAGAGGTAGTTTGGGCAACGGCTTAGATCCGTATGAAGCTCATCCTTTCCGGCCTGTTCTGGCGGCGGCTAGGCGCGCGCGCGCGAATGGCA
Organism: Eleutherodactylus coqui; assembly: GCF_035609145.1. Taxonomy (NCBI): domain Eukaryota; kingdom Metazoa; phylum Chordata; class Amphibia; order Anura; family Eleutherodactylidae; genus Eleutherodactylus; species Eleutherodactylus coqui. The sequence goes on along the minus strand of NW_027102190.1, from coordinate 167,409 downwards.
CGACGCCCCTGGTTCCAGCGAGGCGACGGCGCCCCGCACCCCACTCTCTGGGCCGAGCAGAGCCCCCGAGCGCAAGGTTCCCCGCTCCGCCTGTCCAGGCCGCGGGGCCAGCAGGCTGTCTGCCCGGGTAGACCCCGCTCTCCGAGCGGCCGGGCCCCAACGTTCAAGAGGTGTACGAAGCCACCTTGAGGTGGAGCCCTTCCACCCCTGGCCGTCCGAGGCCCGCCGGTAGCCTTGGCTTGTCCCCACTCCGCCTGTCCAGGCCGCGGGGCCGACAGGCTGTCTGCCCGGGTAGACCCCGCTCTCCGAGCGGCCGGGCCCCAACGTTCAAGAGGTGTACGAAGCCACCTTGAGGTGGAGCCCTTCCACCCCTGGCCGTCCGAGGCCCGCCGGTAGCCTTGGCTTGTCCCCACTCCGCCTGTCCAGGCCGCGGGGCCGACAGGCTGTCTGCCCGGGTAGACCCCGCTCTCCGAGCGGCCGGGCCCCAACGTTCAAGAGGTGTACGAAGCCACCTTGGGGGGCTGCGGTGCCCCCCGCCCCGAGAGTGCCTCCCAGGCCGAGGGGAGCCAGGTGGTCGAGTGTCGTAGGAAAGCGCGTGCGCGGCTGTGACGGTCACACGGGCCAGAGTTAGCTTGGGCAACGGCTTAGATCCGTATGCAGCTCAACCTTCCCGGCCTGTTCTGGCGGCGGCTAGGCGCGCGCGAACGTCACGACGCCCCAGGTTCCAGCGAGGCGACGGCGCCCCGCACCCCGCTCTCCGGGCCGTGCAGAGCGGCCGCTCTCGCTCCTTGGAGCAGAGCCCCCGAGCGCAAGAGTCCCCGCTCCGCCTGTCCAGGCCGCGGGGCCGACAGCCTGTCTGCCCGGGTCGACCCCGCTCTCCGAGCGGCCGGGCCCCAACGTTCAAGAGGTGTACGAAGCCACCTTAAGGGGGCTGCGGTGCCCCCCGCCCCGAGAGTGCCTCCCAGGCCGAGGGGAGCCTGGCGGTCGAGTATCGTAGGAAAGCGCGTGCGCGGCTGTGTCGGTCACACGGGCCAGAGTTAGTTTGGGCAACGGCTTAGATCCGTATGCAGCTCAACCTTTCCGGCCTGTTCTGGCGGCGGCTAGGCGTGCGCGCACGGCACGACGCCCCTGGCTCCAGCGATGCGACGGCGCCCCGCACCCCACTCTCCGGGCCGAGCAGAGTGGCCGCTCTCGCTCCTTGGAGCAGAGCCCCCGAGCGCAAGTGTCCCCGCTCCGCCTGTCCAGGCCGCGGGGCCGACGGGCTGTCTGCCCGGGTAGACCCCGCTCTCCGAGCGGCCGGGCCCCAACGTTCAAGAGGTGTACGAAGCCACCTCGGGGGGCTGCGGTGCCCCCCGCCCCGAGAGTGCCTCCCAGGCCGAGGGGAGCCAGGCGGTCGAGTGTCGTAGGAAAGCGCGTGCGCGGCTGTGTCGGTCACACGAGCCAGAGTTAGTTTGGGCAACGGCTTAGATCCGTATGCAGCTCAACCTTTCCGGCCTGTCCTGGCGGCGGCTAGGCGCGTGCGAACGTCACAACGCCCCTGGTTCCAGCGAGGCGACGGCGCCCCGCACCCAACTCTCCGGGCCGAGCAGAGCCCCCGAGCGCAAGAGTACCCGCTCCGCCTGCCCAGGCCGCGGGGCCGACAGGCTGTCTGCCCGGGTAGACCCAGCTCTCCGAGCGGCCGGGCGCCACGTTCAAGAGGTGTACGAAGCCACCTAAAGGGGGCTGCGGTGGCCCCCTGCCCCGAGAGTGCCTCCCAGGCCGAGGGAGCCCGGCGGTCGAGTGTCGTAGGAAAGCGCGCGCGCGGCTGTGTCACACGGGCCAGAGTTAGTTTGGGCAACGGCTTAGATCCGTATGCAGCTCAACCTTTCCGGCCTGTTCTGGCGGCGGCTAGGCGCGCGCGAACGTCACGACGCCCCTGGTTCCAGCGAGGCGACGGCGCCCCGCACCCCGCTCTCCGGGCCGTGCAGAGCGGCCGCTCTCGCTCCTTGGAGCAGAGCCCCCGAGCGCAAGAGTCCCCGCTCCGCCTGTCCAGGCCGCGGGGCCGACAGGCTGTCTGCCCGGGTAGACCCCGCTCTCCGAGCGGCCGGGCCCCAACGTTCAAGAGGTGTACGAAGCCACCTTAAGGGGGCTGCGGTGGCCCCCTGCCCCGAGAGTGCCTCCCAGGCCGAGGGAGCCCGGCGGTCGAGTGTCGTAGGAAAGCGCGCGCGCGGCTGTGTCACACGGGCCAGAGTTAGTTTGGGCAACGGCTTAGATCCGTATGCAGCTCAACCTTTCCGGCCTGTCCTGGCGGCGGCTAGGCGCGTGCGAACGTCACAACGCCCCTGGTTCCAGCGAGGCGACGGCGCCCCGCACCCAACTCTCCGGGCCGAGCAGAGCCCCCGAGCGCAAGAGTACCCGCTCCGCCTGCCC
>NW_027102190.1:140000-155000 GCF_035609145.1 Eleutherodactylus coqui | reverse complement strand
AAAAAAAAATAAAAAAGCAACTCCGCCAAAGAGACGGGTAGCCAAACGGAGGCGAGGGCAGAGGTCGCCTCGCGTAGGGATGTTGGAGGTTTGGCTAAGTGCGGAGCCCGGTGTGTGGTGGAAAGGGGCTGACCCGGCTGGCCGGGGCCGGCGGGAGCTGCGGCTGCCGGGGCTGAGCCGAGTGTCGATGCATGTCGTGAGAACCGGGAAGGGGACAAACCGGTGGCTCCAGGCCGGGTTGGAGTTCCAGGAGGTCGGCCTGACTCTGGAGGTTTTCCCCTTAGCATTTCCCCATAGGCCAAAAGGGGGGAAGTCAAAAAAGCACCCCCGGCAGATGTATGCAGAAGGGGCTGGGGGGTGACGGAGAGCGGGCTGTTGGCAGCTGTGTGGTGGCTGCTGGCAGCCGTGTGCTGGCTGCAGGGGTGGGCCTGGGCGGCTGCCGAGGGCCCCCGTAGTGCACCTACCAGTAGGGGGCTCGAGACCCAGGCTGAGCCTCCGATGTGCCCGGGCAGGACACCCAGGAGGCGGGGAGCAGCCCCCGCTGAAGTCCATGGCAGTTGGCAGAGGCGAGTCTTGGAGAAAAAACGACAAAGTCCAAACGCTCCAGGCGTGCCGGCCAGGGGTGCGGACCCGGGTGGCCGGGCCGGCGGGAGCTGCGGCTGCCGGGGCTGAGCCGAGTATTAGTGCATGTCCTGAGAACCGGGAAGGGGACAAACCGGTGGCTCCAGGCCGGGTTGGAGTTCCAGGAGGTCGGCCTGACTCTGGAGGTTTTCCCCTTAGCATTTCCCCATAGGCCAAAAGGGGGGAAGTCAAAAAAGCACCCCCAGCAGATGTATGCAGAGTTGGGCTGGGGGGTGACGGAGAGCGGGCTGTTGGCAGCTGTGTGGTGGCTGCTGGCAGCCGTGTGCTGGCTGCAGGGGTGGGCCTGGGCGTCTGCGGAGGGCCCCTTCAGAGTGCACCTACCAGTAGGGGCTCAAGACCCAGGCTGAGCCTCCGATGTGCCCGGGCTGGACACCCAGGAGGCGGGCAGCAGCCCCCGCTGAAGCCCACGGCAGTTGGCAGAGATGGGTCTTTGAGAAAAAAATGACAAAGTCCAAACGCTCCAGGCGCTGGCCAGGGGTGCGGACCGGGCTGGCCGGGGCCGGCGGGAGCTGCGGCTGCCGGGGCTGAGCCGAGTGCCTATGCATGTCCTGAGAACCGGGAAGGGGACAAACCGGTGGCTCGAGGCCGGGCTGGAGTTCCAGGAGGTCGGCCTGACTCTGGAGGTTTTCCCCTTAGCTTTTCCCCATAGGCCAAAAGGGGGGAAGTCAAAAAAGCACCCCCGGCAGATGTATGCAGAGTTGGGCTGGAGGGTGACGGAGAGCGGGCTGTTGGCAGCTGTGTGGTGGCTGCTGGCAGCCGTGTGCTGGCTGCAGGGGTGGGCCTGGGCGGCTGCGGAGGGCCCCCTGAGTGCACCTGCCCGCGGTGGCTGAAGACATTGCCTGACCCTCCGATGTGCCCGGGCAGGACACCCAGGAGGCGGGGAGCTGCCCCCGCTGAGGTCCATGGCAGTTGGCAGAGATGGGTCTTTGAGAAAAAATGACAAAGTCCAAACGCTCCAGGCGCTGGCCAGGGGCGCGGACCGGGCTGGCCGGGCCGGCGGGGGCTGCGGCGGCCGGGGCTTAGCCGAGTGTCAGTGCATGTCCTGAGAACCGGGAAGGGGACAAACCGGTGGCTCCAGGCCGGGTTGGAGTTCCAGGAGGTCGGCCTGACTCTGGAGGTTTTCCCCTTAGCTTTTCCCCATAGGCCAAAAGGGGGGAAGTCAAAAAAGCACCCCCAGCAGATGTATGCAGAGGGGCTGGTGGGTGATGGATAGTGGGCTGTTGGCAGCTGTGTGGTGGCTGCTGACAGCCGTGTGCTGGCTGCAGGGGTGGGCCTGGGCGGCTGCGGAGGGCCCCTTCAGAGTGCACCTACCAGTAGGGGCTCGAGACCCAGGCTGAGCCTCCGATGTGCCCGGGCTGGACACCCAGGAGGCGGGCAGCAGCCCCCGCTGAAGCCCACGGCAGTTGGCAGAGATGAGTCTTTGAAAAAAATGACAAAGTCCAAACGCTCCAGGCGTGCCGGCCAGGGGTGCGGACCCGGGCTGGCCGGGCCGGCGGGAGCTGCGGCTGCCGGGGCTGAGCCGAGTGTCGATGCATGTCCTGAGAACCGGGAAGGGGACAAACCGGTGGCTCCAGGCCGGGTTGGAGTTCCATGAGGTCGGCCTGACTCTGGAGGTTTTCCCCTTAGCATTTCCCCATAGGCCAAAAGGGGGGAAGTCAAAAAAGCACCCCCAGCAGATGTATGCAGAGTTGGGCTGGGGGGTGACGGAGAGCGGGCTGTTGGCAGCTGTGTGGTGGCTGCTGGCAGCCGTGTGCTGGCTGCAGGGGTGGGCCTGGGCGGCTGCGGAGGGCCCCCTGAGTGCACCTGCCCGCGGTGGCTGAAGACATTGCCTGACCCTCCGATGTGCCCGGGCAGGACACCCAGGAGGCGGGGAGCTGCCCCCGCTGAGGTCCATGGCAGTTGGCAGAGATGGGTCTTTGAGAAAAAATGACAAAGTCCAAACGCTCCAGGCGCTGGCCAGGGGCGCGGACCGGGCTGGCCGGGCCGGCGGGGGCTGCGGCGGCCGGGGCTTAGCCGAGTGTCAGTGCATGTCCTGAGAACCGGGAAGGGGACAAACCGGTGGCTCCAGGCCGGGTTGGAGTTCCAGGAGGTCGGCCTGACTCTGGAGGTTTTCCCCTTAGCTTTTCCCCATAGGCCAAAAGGGGGGAAGTCAAAAAAGCACCCCCGGCAGATGTATGCAGAAGGGGCTGGAGGGTGACGGAGAGCGGGCTGTTGGCAGCTGTGTGGTGGCTGCTGGCAGCCGTGTGCTGGCTGCAGGGGTGGGCCTGGGCGGCTGCCGAGGGCCCCCAAAGCGCACCTACCAGCAGTAGCTCAAGACCCAGGCTGACCCTCCGATGTGCCCGGGCAGGACACCCAGGAGGCGGGGAGCAGCCCCCGCTGAAGCCCACGGCAGTTGGCAGAGACGGGTCTTTGAGAAAAAACGACAAAGTCCAAACGCTCCAGGCGCTGGCCAGGGGTGTGCGGACCGGGCTGGCCGGGCCGGCGGGGGCTGCGGCGGCCGGGGCTTAGCCGAGTGTCAGTGCATGTCCTGAGAACCGGGAAGGGGACAAACCGGTGGCTCCAGGCCGGGTTGGAGTTCCATGAGGTCGGCCTGACTCTGGAGGTTTTCCCCCTGGCTTTTCCCCATAGGCCAAAAGGGGGGAAGTCAAAAAAGCACCCCCAGCAGATGTATGCAGAGGGGCTGGTGGGTGATGGATAGTGGGCTGTTGGCAGCTGTGTGGTGGCTGCTGGCAGCCGTGTGCTGGCTGCAGGGGTGGGCCTGGGCGGCTGCGGAGGGCCCCCGTAGTGCACCTACCAGTAGGGGGCTCGAGACCCAGGCTGAGCCTCCGATGTGCCCGGGCAGGACACCCAGGAGGCGGGGAGCAGCCCCCGCTGAAGCCCACGGCAGTTGGCAGAGATGGGTCTTGGAGAAAAAACGACAAAGTCCAAACGCTCCAGGCGTGCCGGCCAGGGGTGCGGACCCGGGTGGCCGGGCCGGCGGGAGCTGCGGCGGCCGGGGCTGAGCCGAGGGTCGATGCAGGTCCTGAGAACCGTGAAGGGGACAGACCGGTGGCTCCAGACCGGGTTGGAGTTCCAGGAGGTCGGCCTGACTCTGGAGGTTTTCCCCCTGGCTTTTCCCCATAGGCCAAAAGGGGGGAAGTCAAAAAAGCACCCCCGCCAGATGTATGCAGAGTTGGGCTGGGGGGTGACGGAGAGCGGGCTGTTTGGCAGCTGTGTGGTGGCTGCTGGCAGCCGTGTGCTGGCTGCAGGGGTGGGCCCCGGGCGGCTGCGGAGGGCCCCCAAAGCGCACCTACCAGTAGGGGCTGAAGACCCAGGCTGAGCCTCCGATGTGCCCGGGCAGGACACCCAGGGGGCGGGGAGCAGCCCCTGCTGAAGTCCATGGCATGTGCCAGAGGCGACTCTTGGAGAAAAAAACGACAAAGTCCAAACGCTCCAGGCGTGCCGGCCAGGGGTGCGGACCCGGCCGGGCCGGCGAGAGCTGCGGCGGCCGGGGCAGAGCCGCGTGTCGATGCAGGTGGTGAGAACCGGTATGAGGGTAATCCTGGTCGCTCCGGGCCGAGCCAGGGTTCCAGGAGGGCGGAAGGAGCGGGCCCGTTTCCCCTGATAGCGCCGACGACGGTAAAATAAGGCCTCGCAAAACGTCAGCACGAACACCTTGTCGGGGTATAAGGGAACGAGCGGTGTGCGGTCTTTGACAAAGTGACAGTGTTTCTCAAAAAAGCACCCCCGGCAGATGTGTGCAGACGGGGCTGGCTGGTGTGGGAGAGCGGCGGGCTGTTGGCAGCAGTGTGCTGGCTGCAGGGGTGGCCCGGGGCGGCTGCGGAGGGCCCCCAAAGCGCACCTACCAGCAGTAGCTCAAGACCCTGGCTGAGCCTCCGATGTCCCCGGGCAGGACCCCAGCAGGCCGGGCACGGACCGCAGCTTGCCCCCTTTGCCGTCCGATGAAGCTTGCACGGTCAGAAAAAGTTTCAAAGTCCCAACGGGGGAGAGAGTGTTGAGGGCGAGGGGGCGCTGGCTGCTCCAGGGGCCGGGAGGGAGGCCCTGGAGGTCGGCCTGGGGGTGAGTGGAGCGGCCCCCGTGTGTCCCTGAGCGTCCCCCGGTCTTTGGTCGAGAGGGGGTCTCAGCCGCTAATGTGCCCGCCCGGGTACCTAGGGAGGCCGGCCTGGGGCGAGTGGAGCAGCCCCCGTGTGTCCCTGAGCGTCCCCTGGCGTTTGCTGAAGAGGGGGTCTCAGCCGCTAATGTGCCCGCCCGGGTACCTAGGGAGGCCGGCCTGGGGCGAGTGGAGCAGCCCCCGTGTGTCCCTGAGCGTCCCCTGGCGTTTGCTGAAGAGGGGGTCTCAGCCGCCAATAGGGCCGCCCGGGTACCAGTGGGGGCCGGCCTGGGGCGAGTGGAGCAGCCCCCGTGTGTCCCTGAGCGTCCCCCGGTCTTTGGTGGAGAGGGGGTCTCAGCCGCTAATGTGCCCGCCTCAGGGAGGCCGGCCTGGGGCGAGTGGAGCAGCCCCCGTGTGTCCCTGAGCGCCCCCCGGTCTTTGGTGGAGAGGGGGTCTCAGCCGCTAATGTGCCCGCCTCAGGGAGGCCGGCCTGGGGCGAGTGGAGCAGCCCCCGTGTGTCCCCGAGCGTCCCCCGGTCTCTGGTGGAGAGGGGGTCTCAGCCGCTAATGTGCCCGCCTCAGGGAGGCCGGCCTGGGGCGAGTGGAGCAGCCCCCGTGTGTCCCTGAGTGTCCCCTGACGTTTGCTGAAGAGGGGGTCTCAGCCGCCAATATGGCCGCCCGGGTACCAGTGGGGGCCGGCCTGGGGCGAGTGGAGCAGCCCCCGTGTGTCCCTGAGCGCCCCCCGGTCTCTGGTGGAGAGGGGGTCTCGGCCGCTAATGTGCCCGCCTGGGGCGAGTAGAGCAGCCCCCGTGTGTCCCTGAGCGCCCCCCGGTCTTTGGTGGAGAGGGGGTCTCAGCCGCTAATGTGCCCGCCTCAGGGAGGCCGGCCTGGGGCGAGTGGAGCAGCCCCCGTGCGCCCCTGAGCGCCCCCTGGCGTTTGCTGAATAGGGGGTCCCAGCCGCCAATATGGCCGCCCGGGTGCCCGGGGGAGCCGCCTGGGGTGGCCCTGTGCAGCCCCCGTGCGCCCCTGAGTGTTTTTCAGTATCTGGCCGAGACACCCCCTGACCCTCCGACGGTGTCCGTTTGGAGTGCCTGGTGCCTGGGCACCCCCTGAGTGTTTTACAGTATCTGGCCGAGACACCCCCTGACCCTCCGCCGGCGTCCGTTTGGAGAGCCTGGTGCCTGGGCACAGACCGCGGCAGCTCCCGCTGGCCGCATTGACAGAGTGCTGAAAAAATGACAAAGTCCGAAAATGCCTGAGAACCGGGAAGGGGACAAACCGGCGGCTCCAGGCCGAGCCGGAGTTCCAGGAGGTCGGCATGATTCTGCCGGTTTCCCCATAGGAGGTGCCAAGTTGCCAAAATGGGGGAACTCAAAAAAGCACCCCCGCCAGATGTATGTAGGGGGGCTGGATGGTCGATAGGGAGTGGGTGCCTGGCAGCAGGGGCCACCCCGCGCAGGTGCCCCGGGGGGCCCGCGGGGGGCCCCCGAAGACACCCCCCCCAGCACTCGCTGAAAACCCCGTCCGAGCCGCCTGCGCTGCGGGGAGGGTGTCCCGGGAGGCCGGGCACGGCCCGCAGGTCTCTCCCTCTGTCCCCCGGAGAGGTTTGCACGGCGAGCCAAGTTTCAAAGTCCCAACGGGGGCGAGACACGGTGCGGCGAGGGGTGGCGGGCTGCTCCGCGGACCCGGGGGAAGCCCGGGGAGGGCGGCCTGAGGGCGCGGAGGGCCCCCTGAGAGTGCCTACGGGTAGTCGGTGAGAAACCCTGCCTGTACCTCCCACGGGGCCCGGGCAGGGACCCCGGGAGGCCGGGCAGAGCCCGCAGGTCGCCCCCTTCCCGTCCGATGAAGCTCGCACGGTCAGAAAAGTTTCAAAGTCCCAACGGGGAGAGAGGGTTGACGGCGAGGGGGTGCTGGCTGCCCCAGGGGCCGGGGGCAGCCCCTGGAGGTCGGCCTGGGGGTGTGGAGGGGCCCCCTGAGAGCACCCAACAGCAGTTGCTCAAGACCCCGCCTGAGCCTCCGGTGTGCCCGGGCATGAACCCCAGGAGGCGGGGAACAGCCGTGGCAGCCCCTGCTGAAGTCCTTGGCAGTTGGCAGAGGCGAGTGTTGGTGAGGAAAATGACAAAGTCCAAACGCTCCATGCGTGCCGTCCAGGGCGGCGGACCCGGCTGGCCGGGCCGGCGGGAGCTGCGGCGGCCGGGGGAGAGCCGAGGGTCAATGCAGGTCCTGAGAACCGGGAAGGGGACAAACCGGTGGCTCCAGGCCGGGCTTGAGTTCCATGAGGTCGGCCTGACTCTGGAGGTTTTCCCCTTGGCATTTTCCCATTGGCCAAAATGGGGGAAGTCAAAAAAGCACCCCCGGCAGATGTATGCAGAGGGGCCTGGGGGGGGGTGACGGGGAGCGGGCTGTTGGCAGCAGTGTGCTGGCTGCAGAGGTGGCCCTGGGCGGCTGCAGAGGGCCCCCTGAGTGCACCTACCAGCAGTTGCTCTTGACCCTGCCTGAGCCTCCGGTGTTGCAGGTCAGGACACCCATTGGCGGGGAACAGCAGGTGGCAGCCCCTGCTGAAGTCGTTGGCAGAGATGAGTCTTTGAAAAAACGACAAAGTCCAAACGCTCCAGGCGTGCCGGCCAGGGTGGCGGACCCGGCTGGCTGGGCCGGTGGGAGCTGCGGCTGCCGGGGCTGAGCCGAGTGTCGATGTATGTCACGAGAACCGGTATGAGGGTGATCCTGGTCGCTCCGGGCCGAGGCACGGTTCCAGGAGGGCGGAAGGAGCGGGCCCGTTTCCCCTGATAGCGCCGACGGCGGTAAAATAAGGCCTCGCAAAACGTCAGGACGAACACCTTTTTTGCATATAAGGGAACGAGCGGTGTGCGGTCCTTGACAAAGTGACTATTTCTCAATGTGCTGAGGAGTGGGGACCGCTCAAAGTCAAAGCACCGCGGCCGCCCCTCTGCCACCTCCCTGGGAGCAGAGTCATCGAGCGCGAGGGTCCCCACTCCGCCTGTGCAGGCCGCGGGGCCAACAGGCTGGCTGGCTGCCCGGGCAGACCCCGCTCTCCGAGCGGCCGGGCCCCAACGTTCGAGAGGTGTAGGAAGCCACCTTGGGGGGCTGCGGAGGCCCCCCTGACACCGCATCCAAGCCCCTGCTGAGAACCCTGTCCTAGCTGCCTGCGAGGGCAGGCGGGACCCCCCAGGAGGCCGTGCACAGCCCGCGGCAGCCACTGCTGAAGCCCAGGGCAGTTGGCAGAGATGAGTCTTTGAGGAAAAACGACAAAGTCCAAACGCTCCAGGCGCCGGCCAGGGGTGCGGACCCGGCTGGACGGGCCGGCGGGAGCTGCGGCGGCTGGGGAAGAGCCGAGTGTCAATGCATGTCCTGAGAACCGGAAAGGGGACAAACTAGTAGCTCCAGGCCGGGATGGAGTTCCAGGAGGTGGGCCTGACTCCGGAGGTTTTCCCCTTGACATTTTCCCATTGGCCAAAATGGGGGAAGTCAAAAAAGCACCCCCAGCAGATGTATGCGGAGGGGCTGGCGGGTGACGGGGAGCGGGCTGTTGGCAGCAGTGTGCTGGCTGCGGAGGTGTGCATGGGCGTCTGCGGAGGGCCCCCTGAGTGCACCTGCCAGTGGTGGCTCAACACCCTGGCTGAGCCTCCGATGTGCCCCGGCAGGACCCCAGGAGGCCGGGCACAGAACGCCGGCTGCCCCCCTTGCCGTTTGCCGAAGCTTTCGCGGTCAGAAAAAGTTTCAAAGTCCCCACGGGGAGAGAGAGTGTTGAGGGCGAGGGGGTGCTGGCTGCTCCAGGGGCCGGGGGCAACCCCTGGAGGCTGGGCACGGACCGCGGCACACCCCCCTTGCAGTCGGACAATGTCTGAGGAGACAAGTCATGAAAATGACAAAGTCCAAACGCTCCAGGCGTGCCGGCCAGGGGTGCGGACCGGGCTGGCCGGGCAGGCGGGGGCTGCGGCGGCTGGTGCTGAGCCGAGTGTCAATGCATGTCCTGAGAACCGGGAAGGGGGCAAACCAGTAGCTCCAGGCCGAGCTGGGGTTCCAGGAGGTCGGCCTGACTCTGGAGGTTTTCCCCCTGGCTTTTCCCCATAGGCCAACATGGGGGAAGTCAAAAAAGCACCCCCGGCAGATGTATGCAGAGGGGCTGGATGGTGACGGGGAGCGGGCTGTTGGCAGCGGTGTGCTGGCTGCAGAGGGCCCCCGAGGTGCACCTACCAGCAGTTGCTCAAGACCACGCCTGAGCCTCCGGTGTTGCAGGTCAGGACACCCATTGGCGGGGGAACAGCAGGTGGCAGCCCCTGCTGAAGTCGTTGGCAGAGATGAGTCTTTGAGAAAAAACGACAAAGTCCAAACGCTCCAGGCGCTGGTTAGGGGTGCGGACCCGGCTGGCCGGGCCGGCGGGAGCTGCGGCTGCCGGGGCTGAGCCGAGTATCGATGCATGTCGTGAGAAGCGGTATGAGGGTAATCCTGGTCGCTCCGGGCCGAGGCACGGTTCCAGGAGGGCGGAAGGAGCGGGCCTGTTCCCCCTGATAGCGCCGACGGCGGTAAATTAAGGCCTCGCAAAACGTCAGGACGAACACCTTTTTTGCATATAAGGGAACGAGCGGAGTGCGGTCTTTGACCAAGTGACTATTTCTCAGAGTGCTGAGAAGGGAGTGCGGACCGCTCAAAGTCAAAGCACTGCGGCCGCCCCTCTGCCACCTCCCTGGGAGCAGAGTCGTAGAGCGCAAGTGTCCCCACTCCGCCTGTGCAGGCCGCGGGGCCAACAGGCTGGCTGGCTGGCTGGCTGCCCGGGCGACCCCCCTCCGAGATGCCGGGCCGGGGCAGACTGTGCAAACGCGCGCGGGCGTGTTTTCTTCCCCTGGGGTGGAGCCCTTCCACCCCACGCCGTCCGAGGCCCGTTGGCCTCGGGCGGCCTGCCTCCGAGAGTGGGAGAGAGACGGAGGACGGTGGCCCGCGGCGGCGCGAGGCGTCCCCGTTGTTCCACCACGACTGCCAGCCGGTCGATCCTGCCGGTAGCCTGGGCTTGTCTCCGCTCCGCCTGTCCAGGCCGCGGGGCCCACAGGCGGCTTGCCTGGGAAGACCCCGCTCTCCGAGCGGCCGGGCGCCACGTTCAAGAGGTGTACGGAGCCACCTGTGGGGGGGTCTGCGGAGGCCCCCCTGAGAGCGCTGATAACCCTGTCCTAGCTGCCTGCGCGGGCAGGCGGGACCCCCAAGAGGCCGGGCACAGCCCGCGGCAGCCCCCGCCGAAGTCCACGGCAGTTGGCAGAGACGAGTCTCGGAGAGAAAACGACAAAGTCCAGACGCTCCAGGCGCCGGCCAGGGGTGCGGACCCGGCTGGCCGGGCCGGCGGGAGCTGCGGCTGCCGGGGCCGAGCCGAGTGTCGACGCATGTCGTGAGAACCGGTATGAGGGTAATCCTGGGCCCTCGGGGCCGAGCTACGGTTCCATGAAGGCGGAAGGAGCGGGCCTGTTTCCCCTGATAGCGCCGACGACGGTAAAATAAGGGCTCGCAAAACGTCAGGACGAACACCTTTTTTGCATATAAGGGAACGAGCGGTGTGCGGTCTTTGACAAAGTGACTATTTCTCAGAGTGCTGGAGTGGGGACCGCTCAAAGTCAAAGCACCGCGGCCGCCCCTCTGCCACCTCCCTGGGAGCAGAGTCATAGAGCGCAAGTGTCCCCACTCCGCCTGTGCAGGCCGCGGGGCCAACAGGCTGGCTGGCTGGCTGCCCGGGCGACCCCCCTCCGAGATGCCGGGCTGAGGCGTAGGCAGCCGCCTCCATCACCACCACCCAAGGCGAGAGAGTGGGTCAACGGGAGAGCCGTCGCGGCCGGGGGACCCTCGCCGCGCCCATGTCCGGGGAAGGACCACAAGGGCCCTGCTCCCCGGCGCCCCGGCGAGCGGGTTCACCCTCGGCGCGTACGGCTCTCGAGGATGGGGAAGGGACGCGCGTGGGCGTCCCTCCCGTCCCCCGCGGAAGAAGGCGAGCGACTCTGCGCGTCGGGACACCCCGCGGAGCCCCCTGCGGGGGGAGTACTCCGGGGGAGAAGCGTGGCGCAGGGGGTGCAGCCCTTTCCCAGGCCACCGTGCGACGGCGTCGGTGGGGCCGACGCCGAGAGAGAGAACGATCCGGGCTCTCCCGCCTCAGGGCGGCCGAGAGCGGGGCACGGGCCCCACGTTTGGTGACGGTTTTCCCGAAAGCGAAGGACCCCCGCCTGTCCCCTCGGGCTCCGGCCGATGCGGGCGGTCCAGGGCGGGGATAGGGGACGGCGGCCTGCGGACGACGCGCTTTATCCCCAGAAGGAGCGAGGCATGAGGGGGTGTTCCACCCCCGCCGGCCGGTCTCGCTCCTTCTCCGGGCTACGCCTCGGCGGAGTAAAGACCCCCGGGTCAACGCTCCCGCGTCCGGGTGCCGCCGCGCGTCCCCTTCCCGCGGGGGGTGGATCCCTTCCACCCCTGGCCGTTCGAGGCCCGTGCGCCTCGGGCGGCCTCCCTTCCGAGAGAGGGAGAGAGAGACGGAGGACGGTGGTCCGCGACGGCGCGAGACGTCCAAGTTGTGTTCCCCACGGCGGCTACCCGGTCGATCCCGCCCGGTGGCCTAGGCTTTTCCCCACTCTGCCTGTCCTGGCCGCGGGGCCGACAGGCTGTCTGCCCGGGTAGACCCCGTTCTCACTGAGCGGCCGGGCCCCAACGTTCAAGAGGTGTACGAAGCCACCTCGGGGTGGAGCCCTTCCACCCCTGGCCGTCCGAGGCCCGTGCGCCTCGGGCGGCCCCCCTTCCCGAGAGAGGGAGAGAGACGGAGGACGGTGGTCCGCGACGGCGCGAGGCGTCCAACTTGTGTTCCCCCACGGCGGCTATCCGGTCGATCCCGCCCGGTAGCCTAGGCTTTTCCCCACTCTGCCTGTCCAGGCCGCGGGGCCGACAGGCTGTCTGCCCGGGTAGACCCCGTTCTCACTGAGCGGCCGGGCCCCAACGTTCAAGAGGTGTACGAAGCCACCTCGGGGTGGAGCCCTTCCACCCCTGGCCGTCCGAGGCCCGTGCGCCTCGGGCGGCCCCCCTTCCCGAGAGAGGGAGAGAGACGGAGGACGGTGGTCCGCGACGGCGCGAGGCGTCCAACTTGTGTTCCCCCACGGCGGCTATCCGGTCGATCCCGCCCGGTAGCCTAGGCTTTTCCCCACTCTGCCTGTCCAGGCCGCGGGGCCGACAGGCTGTCTGCCCGGGTAGACCCTGTTCTCACTGAGCGGCCGGGCCCCAACGTTCAAGAGGTGTACGAAGCCACCTCGGGGTGGAGCCCTTCCACCCCTGGCCGTCCGAGGCCCGTGCGCCTCGGGCGGCCCCCCCTTCCCGAGAGACGGAGGACGGTGGTCCGCGACGGCGCGAGGCGTCCAACTTGTGTTCCCCCACGGCGGCTTCCCGGTCGATCCCGCCCGCCGGTAGCCTAGGCTTTTCCCCGCTCCGCCTGTCCAGGCCGCGGGGCCGACAGGCTGTCTGCCCGGGTAGACCCCGCTCTCCGAGCGGCCGGGCGCCACGTTCAAGAGGTGTACGAAGCCACCTTTGGGGGGGCTGCGGTGCCCCCCGCCCCGAGAGTGCCTCCCAGGCCGAGGGAGCCCGGCGGTCGAGTGTCGTAGGAAAGCGCGTGCCACGGCTGTGTCGGTCACAGGGGCCAGAGGTAGTTTGGGCAACGGCTTAGATCCGTATGAAGCTCATCCTTTCCGGCCTGTTCTGGCGGCGGCTAGGCGCGCGCGCGCGAATGGCACGACGCCCCTGGTTCCAGCGAGGCGACGGCGCCCCGCACCCCACTCTCTGGGCCGAGCAGAGCCCCCGAGCGCAAGGTTCCCCGCTCCGCCTGTCCAGGCCGCGGGGCCAGCAGGCTGTCTGCCCGGGTAGACCCCGCTCTCCGAGCGGCCGGGCCCCAACGTTCAAGAGGTGTACGAAGCCACCTTGAGGTGGAGCCCTTCCACCCCTGGCCGTCCGAGGCCCGCCGGTAGCCTTGGCTTGTCCCCACTCCGCCTGTCCAGGCCGCGGGGCCGACAGGCTGTCTGCCCGGGTAGACCCCGCTCTCCGAGCGGCCGGGCCCCAACGTTCAAGAGGTGTACGAAGCCACCTTTGGGGGGGCTGCGGTGCCCCCCGCCCCGAGAGTGCCTCCCAGGCCGAGGGGAGCCAGGCGGTCGAGTGTCGTAGGAAAGCGCGTGCGCGGCTGTGTCGGTCACACGAGCCAGAGTTAGTTTGGGCAACGGCTTAGATCCGTATGCAGCTCAACCTTTCCGGCCTGTCCTGGCGGCGGCTAGGCGCGTGCGAACGTCACAACGCCCCTGGTTCCAGCGAGGCGACGGCGCCCCGCACCCAACTCTCCGGGCCGAGCAGAGCCCCCGAGCGCAAGAGCACCCGCTCCGCCTGCCCAGGCCGCGGGGCCGACAGGCTGTCTGCCCGGGTAGACCCCGCTCTCCGAGCGGCCGGGCGCCACGTTCAAGAGGTGTACGAAGCCACCTAAAGGGGGCTGCGGTGGCCCCCTGCCCCGAGAGTGCCTCCCAGGCCGAGGGAGCCCGGCGGTCGAGTGTCGTAGGAAAGCGCGCGCGCGGCTGTGTCACACGGGCCAGAGTTAGTTTGGGCAACGGCTTAGATCCGTATGCAGCTCAACCTTTCCGGCCTGTTCTGGCGGCGGCTAGGCGCGCGCGCACGTCACGACGCCCCTGGTTCCAGCGAGGCGACGGCGCCCCGCCACCCCACTCTCCGGGCCGAGCAGAGCGTCCGCTCTCGCTCCTTGGAGCAGAGCCCCCCGAGCGCAAGAGTCCCCGCTCCCGCCTGTCCAGGCCGCGGGGGCCGACAGGCTGTCTGCCCGGGTAGACACCGCTCTCCGAGCGGCCGGGCCGCAACGTTCAAGAGGTGTACGAAGCCACCTTGGGGGGGCTGCGGAGCCCCCCCTCCCCATGAGAGCGCCTCACAGGCTTTGCTGATAACCCCGTCCTAGCTGCCTGCGCGGGCAGGCGGGACCCCCAGGAGGCCGCGCATAGCCCGCGGCAGCCACCGCTGAAGTCCACAGCAGTTGGCAGATAGGAGTCTTGGAGAAAAAAACGACAAAGTGCAAACGCTCCAGGCGCCGACCAGGGGTGCGTACCTGGCTGGCCGGGCCGGCGGGAGCTGCGGCTGCTGGAGTTGCACCGAGTGTCGATGCATGTCGTGAGAACCGGTATGAGGTTGAACCTGGGCCCTCGGGGCCGAGGCGCGGTTCCAGGGAGACGGAAGGAGCGGGCGTGTTTCCCCTGATAGCGCCGACGACGGTAAAATAAGGCCTCGCAAAACGTCAGGACGAACACCTTTTTTGCATATAAGGGAACGAGCGGTGTGCGGTCTCTGACCAAGTGAGTATTTCTCAAACTCGAAGCACCCGCGGCGGCCTCCCCTCTGCCGCCACCCCGCACCCTCCTGGGGCAGAGCCACCGAGAGCAAGAGTCCCCCCCGCACTCCGCCTGCGCAGGCCGCGGGGCCAGCAGGCTGGCCGGCTTGCCCGCCCGGGCGACCCCCCTCCGAGATGCCGGGCCGAGGCCTTCCGCGCCGCCATCCCACGCGAGAGAGTGGGTCGACGTGAGAGCCGACGCGGCCAGGGGACCCTCGCCGCGCCCCTGTCCGGGGCAGGACCTCAAGGGCCGAGCACCCCTACCGAGCCCCGGACGAACTCCGGCGAGCAGGTCCACACGCCGGCGTACGGCTCTCGGCGACGGGGAAGGGGACGCGCGGGCGCCCCTCCCGTCCCCCGAGCCAGAGTCCCGCCCTTGGCCCCCTCCGCGGGGTCACAAGGACGGGCGACCCCCTTCGGTCTACCCTCCCGCCGGGAGGTTGGCTTCGCGCAGACGGTCCGAGGCGGAAGAAGGCGAGCGACCCTGCCGCCGCGACACCTCGCGGAGCCCCCTGCGGGGGGAGCACTCCGGGGGACGCGTGGCTCAGGGATGCAGCCCTTTCCCAGGCACCGTGCGATGGCGTCGGGGGTCGACGCCGAGCGACAACGACCCGAGCTCTCCCGCCTCAGGGCGGCCGAGAGCGCGGCGCGGCCCCCTTTGTTTCGCGTGACGGTTTTTCCCGAGCGCGAAGGACCCCCGCCTGTCCCCTCGGGCTTCGGCCGAGGCGGGCGGTCCGGAGCGGCGCGGGGATAGGGGACGGCGGCCCGCGGACGGACGCGTCTTTCCCGGAGAGCGAGACGGTGTGTGGGGGGGTGTTGCACCCCCGCCGCCCGCGCTCGCCCCGGGTCGGCGCTCCCGCGTCCGGGCGCCG
>NW_027102190.1:92500-130000 GCF_035609145.1 Eleutherodactylus coqui | reverse complement strand
GGCCCCCTGAGTGCACCTGCCAGCGGTGGTTGAAGACATTGCCTGAGCCTCCGATGTGCCCGGGCAGGACACCCGGGAGGCGGGGAACAGCCCCCGCTGAAGTCCATGGCATGTGCCAGAATCGAGTCTTGGAGAAAAAATGACAAAGTCCAAACGCTCCGGCGCCGGCCAGGGCGGTTGACCCCGGCTGGCCGGGCCGGCGGGGGCTGCGGCTGCCGGGGCTGAGCCGAGTGTCGATGCATGTCGTGAGAACCGGGAAGGGGACAAACCGGTGGCTCGAGGCCGGGTTGGAGTTCCAGGAGGTCGGCCTGACTCTGGAGGTTTTCCCCTTAGCATTTCCCCATAGGCCAAAACGGGGGAAGTCAAAAAAGCACCCCCAGCAGATGTATGCGGAGGGGCTGGGGGTTGACGGGGAGCGGGCTGTTGGCAGCTGTGTGGTGGCTGCAGGGGTGGGCCTGGGCGGCTGCGGAGGGCGCCTTCAGAGTGCACCTACCAGTAGGGGCTCAAGACCCAGGCTGACCCTCCGATGTGCCCGGGCAGGACACCCAGGAGGCGGGGAGCAGACACCCCCGCTGAAGCCCACGGCAGTTGGCAGAGATGAGTCTTTGAAAAAAATGACAAAGTCCAAACGCTCCAGGCGCTGGCCAGGGGTGCGGACCGGGCTGGCCGGGCCGGAGGGGGCTGCGGCTGCTGGGGCTGAGCCGACTGTCTATGCATGTCCTGAGAACCGGGATGGGGACAGACCTGTGGCTCCAGGCCGGGTTGGAGTTCCAGGAGGTCGGCCTGACTCTGGAGGTTTTCCCCTTAGCATTTCCCCATAGGCCAAAAGGGGGGAAGTCAAAAAAGCACCCCCAGCAGATGTATGCAGGAGGGGCTGGGGGGTGACGGAGAGCGGGCTGTTGGCAGCTGTGTGGTGGCTGCTGGCAGCCGTGTGCTGGCTGCAGGGGTGGGCCTGGGCGGCTGCCGAGGGCCCCCAAAGCGCAGCTACCAGCGGTGGCTCAAGACATTGCCTGAGCCTCCGATGTGCCCGGGCAGGACACCCGGGAGGCGGGGAGCAGCCCCCGCTGAAGCCCACGGCAGTTGGCAGAGATGAGTCTTTGAAAAAAACGACAAAGTCCAAACGCTCCAGGCGTGCCGGCCAGGGGTGCGGACCGGGCTGGCCGGGCCGGCGGGGGCTGCGGCGGCCGGGGCTGAGCCGAGTGTCAATGCATGTCGTGAGAACCGGGAAGGGGACAAACCGGTGGCTCCAGGCCGGGTTGGAGTTCCAGGAGGTCGGCCTGACTCTGGAGGTTTTCCCCTTAGCATTTCCCCATAGGCCAAAAGGGGGGAAGTCAAAAAAGCACCCCCGGCAGATGTATGCAGGAGGGGCTGGGGGGTGACGGAGAGCGGGCTGTTGGCAGCTGCGTGGTGGCTGCTGGCAGCCGTGTGCTGGCTGCAGGGGTGGGCCTGGGCGGCTGCGGAGGGCCCCCTGAGTGCAGCTACCAGCGGTGGCTCAAGACATTGCCTGAGACTCCGATGTGCCCGGGCAGGACCCCCAGGAGGCGGGGAGCAGCCCCCGCTGAAGCCCAGGGCAGTTGGCAGAGGCGAGCCTTGGAGAAAAAACGACAAAGTCCAAACGCTCCAGGCGCCGGGCAGGGTGGCGGACCGGGCTGGCCGGGCCGGCGGGAGCTGCGGCTGCCGGGGCTGAGCCGAGTGTCGATGCATGTCGTGAGAACCGGGAAGGGGACACACCTGTGTCTCCAGGCCGGGTGGGAGTTCCAGGAGGTCGGCCTGACTCTGGAGGTTTTCCCCTTAGCTTTTCCCCATATGCCAAAAGGGGGGAAGTCAAAAAAGCACCCCCGGCAGATGTATGCAGAAGGGGCTGGAGGGTGACGGAAAGCGGGCTGTTGGCAGCTGTGTGGTGGCTGCTGGCAGCCGTGTGCTGGCTGCAGGGGTGGGCCCCGGGCGGCTGCGGAGGGCCCCCTGAGTGCACCTACCAGTAGGGGCTGATGACCCAGGCTGAGCCTCCGATGTGCCCGGGCAGGACACCCAGGAGGCGGGGAGCAGCCCCCGCTGAAGTCCTTGGCAGTTGGCAGAGGCGAGTCTTGGAGAAAAAAACGACAAAGTCCAAACGCTCCAGGCGAGCCGGCCAGGGGGGCGGACGTGGCTGGCCTGGCCGGCGGGAGCTGCGGCTGCCGGGGCTGAGCCGAGTGCCTATGCATGTCCTGAGAACCGGGAAGGGGACAAACCGGTGGCTCGAGGCCGGGCTGGAGTTCCAGGAGGTCGGCATGACTCTGGAGGTTTTCCCCTTGGCATTTCCCCATAGGCCAAAAGGGGGGAAGTCAAAAAAGCACCACCAGCAGATGTATGCAGAGGGGCTGGTGGGTGATGGATAGTGGGCTGTTGGCAGCTGTGTGGTGGCTGCTGGCAGCCGTGTGCTGGCTGCAGGGGTGGGCCCCGGGCGGCTGCGGAGGGCCCCCTGAGTGCACCTACCAGTAGGGGCTGAAGACCCAGGCTGAGCCTCCGATGTGCCCGGGCAGGACACCCAGGGGGCGGGGAGCAGCCCCTGCTGAAGTCCATGGCATGTGCCAGAGGCGACTCTTGGAGAAAAAAACGACAAAGTCCAAACGCTCCAGGCGCTGGCCAGGGGTGCGGACCGGGCTGGCCGGGCCGGCGGGGGCTGCGGCGGCCGGGGCTGAGCCGAGTGTCTATGCTTGTCCTGAGAACCGGGAAGGGGACAAACCTGTGGCTCCAGGCCGGGTTGGAGTTCCAGGAGGTCGGCCTGACTCTGGAGGTTTCCCCCCTGGCTTTTCCCCATAGGCCAAAAGGGGGGAAGTCAAAAAAGCACCCCCGCCAGATGTATGCAGAGTTGGGCTGGGGGGTGACGGAGAGCGGGCTGTTGGCAGCTGTGTGGTGGCTGCTGGCAGCCGTGTGCTGGCTGCAGGGGTGGGCCTGGGCGGCTGCGGAGGGCCCCCTGAGTGCACCTGCCAGCGGTGGCTCAAGACATTGCCTGAGCCTCCGATGTGCCCGGGCAGGACACCCAGGAGGCGGGGAGCAGCCCCCGCTGAAGCCCACGGCAGTTGGCAGAGATGAGTCTTTGAAAAAAACGACAAAGTCCAAACGCTCCAGGCGCTGGCCAGGGGGGCGGACCCGGCTGGCCGGGCCGGCGGGAGCTGCGGCTGCCGGGGAAGGTCTGGGTGTCAATGCATGTCCTGAGAACCGGGAAGGGGACAAACCTGTGGCTCCAGGCCGGGTGGGAGTTCCAGGAGGTCGGCCTGACTCTGGAGGTTTTCCCCTTAGCTTTTCCCCATAGGCCAAAAGGGGGGAAGTCAAAAAAGCACCCCCGGCAGATGTATGCAGAAGGGGCTGGAGGGTGACGGAGAGCGGGCTGTTGGCAGCTGTGTGGTGGCTGCTGGCAGCCGTGTGCTGGCTGCAGGGGTGGGCCTGGGCGGCTGCCGAGGGCCCCCAAAGCGCACCTACCAGCAGTAGCTCAAGACCCAGGCTGACCCTCCGATGTGCCCGGGCAGGACACCCAGGAGGCGGGGAGCAGCCCCCGCTGAAGCCCACGGCAGTTGGCAGAGATGGGTCTTTGAGAAAAAACGACAAAGTCCAAACGCTCCAGGCGCTGGCCAGGGGTGGCGGACCGGGCTGGCCGGGCCGGCGGGTGCTGCGGCTGCCGGGGCTGAGCCGAGTGTCGATGCATGTCCTGAGAACCTGGAAGGGGGCAAACCAGTAGCTCCAGGCCGAGCTGGGGTTCCAGGAGGTCGGCATGACTCTGGAGTTTCCCCCCTTGGCTTTTCCCCATAGGCCAAAACGGGGGGAGGCAAAAAAGCACCCCCAGCAGATGTATGCAATGGGCTGGTGGGCGATGGAGAGCGGGCTGTTGGCAGCTGTGTGGTGGCTGCTGGCAGCCGTGTGCTGGCTGCAGGGGTGGGCCCCGGGCGGCTGCGGAGGGCCCCCTGAGTGCACCTACCAGTAGGGGCTGAAGACCCAGGCTGAGCCTCCGATGTGCCCGGGCAGGACACCCAGGGGGCGGGGAGCAGCCCCTGCTGAAGTCCATGGCATGTGCCAGAGGCGACTCTTGGAGAAAAAAACGACAAAGTCCAAACGCTCCAGGCGTGCCGGCCAGGGGTGCGGACCCGGCCGGGCCGGCGAGAGCTGCGGCGGCCGGGGCAGAGCCGAGTGTCGATGCAGGTGGCGAGAACCGGTATGAGGGTAATCCTGGTCGCTCCGGGCCGAGCCAGGGTTCCAGGAGGGCGGAAGGAGCGGGCCCGTTTCCCCTGATAGCGCCGACGGCGGTAAAATAAGGCCTCGCAAAACGTCAGCACGAACACCTTGTCGGGGTATAAGGGAACGAGCGGTGTGCGGTCTTTGACAAAGTGACAGTATTTCTCCAAAAAAAAGCACCCCCGGCAGATGTGTGCAGAGGGGCTGGCTGGTGACGGAGAGCGGCGGGCTGTTGGCAGCAGTGTGCTGGCTGCAGGGGTGGCCCGGGGCGGCTGCGGAGGGCCCCCAAAGTGCACCTGCCAGCAGTGGCTCAAGACCCTGGCTGAGCCTCCGATGTGCCCGGGCAGGATGCCCAGGAGGCCGGGCACGGACCGCAGCTTGCCCGCTTTGCCGTCCGATGAAGCTTGCACGGTCAGAAAAGTTTCAAAGTCCCAACGGGGAGAGAGTGTTGACGGCGAGGGGGCGCTGGCTGCTCCAGGGGCCGGGAGGGAGGCCCTGGAGGTCGGCCTGGGGGTGAGTGGAGCGGCCCCCGTGTGTCCCTGAGCGTCCCCCGGTCTTTGGTCGAGAGGGGGTCTCAGCCGCTAATGTGCCCGCCCGGGTACCTAGGGAGGCCGGCCTGGGGCGAGTGGAGCAGCCCCCGTGTGTCCCTGAGCGTCCCCTGGCGTTTGCTGAAGAGGGGGTCTCAGCCGCTAATGTGCCCGCCCGGGTACCTAGGGAGGCCGGCCTGGGGCGAGTGGAGCAGCCCCCGTGTGTCCCTGAGCGTCCCCTGGCGTTTGCTGAAGAGGGGGTCTCAGCCGCTAATGTGCCCGCCCGGGTACCTAGGGAGGCCGGCCTGGGGCGAGTGGAGCAGCCCCCGTGTGTCCCTGAGCGTCCCCTGGCGTTTGCTGAAGAGGGGGTCTCAGCCGCTAATGTGCCCGCCCGGGTACCTAGGGAGGCCGGCCTGGGGCGAGTGGAGCAGCCCCCGTGTGTCCCTGAGTGTCCCCTGGCGTTTGCTGAAGAGGGGGTCTCAGCCGCTAATGTGCCCGCCTGGGTACCTAGGGAGGCCGGCCTGGGGCGAGTGGAGCAGCCCCCGTGTGTCCCCGAGTGCCCCCCGGTCTTTGGTGGAGAGGGGGTCTCAGCCGCTAATGTGCCCGCCTCAGGGAGTCCGGCCTGGGGCGAGTGGAGCAGCCCCCGTGTGTCCCCGAGCGTCCCCCGGTCTCTGGTGGAGAGGGGGTCTCAGCCGCTAATGTGCCCGCCTCAGGGAGGCCGGCCTGGGGCGAGTGGAGCAGCCCCCGTGTGTCCCTGAGTGTCCCCTGACGTTTGCTGAAGAGGGGGTCTCAGCCGCCAATATGGCCGCCCGGGTACCAGTGGGGGCCGGCCTGGGGCGAGTGGAGCAGCCCCCGTGTGTCCCTGAGCGTCCCCCGGTCTTTGGTCGAGAGGGGGTCTCAGCCGCTAATGTGCCCGCCTCAGGGAGGCCGGCCTGGGGCGAGTGGAGCAGCCCCCGTGTGTCCCTGAGCGTCCCCCGGTCTTTGGTCGAGAGGGGGTCTCAGCCGCTAATGTGCCCGCCCGGGTACCCAGGGAGGCCGGCCTGGGGCGAGTGGAGCAGCCCCCGTGTGTCCCTGAGCGTCCCCCGGTCTTTGGTCGAGAGGGGGTCTCAGCCGCTAATGTGCCCGCCTGGGTACCTAGAGAGGCCGGCCTGGGGCGAGTGGAGCAGCCCCCGTGTGTCCCTGAGCGTCCCCCGGTCTTTGGTCGAGAGGGGGTCTCAGCCGCTAATGTGCCCGCCTCAGGGAGGCCGGCCTGGGGCGAGTGGAGCAGCCCCCGTGTGTCCCTGAGTTCCCCCCGTTTGCTCGCTCAAGAGGGGGTCTCAGCCGCTAATGTGCCCGCCCGGGTACCTAGAGAGGCCGGCCTGGGGTGAGTGGAGCAGCCCCCGTGTGTCCCTGAGCGTCCCCCGGTCTTTGGTCAAGAGGGGGTCTCAGCCGCTAATGTGCCCGCCTCAGGGAGGCCGGCCTGGGGCGAGTGGAGCAGCCCCCGTGTGTCCCTGAGCGTCCCCCGGTCTTTGGTCGAGAGGGGGTCTCAGCCGCTAATGTGCCCGCCCGGGTACCTGGGGAGGCCGGCCTGGGGCGAGTGGAGCAGCCCCCGTGTGTCCCTGAGCGTCCCCCGGTCTTTGCTCGAGAGGGGGTCTCAGCCGCTAATGTGCCCGCCTCAGGGAGGCCGGCCTGGGGCGAGTGGAGCAGCCCCCGTGTGTCCCTGAGCGTCCCCCGGTCTTTGGTCGAGAGGGGGTCTCAGCCGCTAATGTGCCCGCCTGGGTACCTAGAGAGGCCGGCCTGGGGCGAGTGGAGCAGCCCCCGTGTGTCCCTGAGCGTCCCCCGGTCTTTGGTCGAGAGGGGGTCTCAGCCGCTAATGTGCCCGCCTGGGTACCTAGAGAGGCCGGCCTGGGGCGAGTGGAGCAGCCCCCGTGTGTCCCTGAGTGCCCCCCGGTCTCTGGTGGAGAGGGGGTCTCAGCCGCTAATGTGCCCGCCTCAGGGAGGCCGGCCTGGGGCGAGTGGAGCAGCCCCCGTGTGTCCCTGAGCGCCCCCCGGTCTTTGGTCGAGAGGGGGTCTCAGCCGCTAATGTGCCCACCTGGGTACCTAGAGAGGCCGGCCTGGGGCGAGTGGAGCAGCCCCCGTGTGTCCCTGAGTGCCCCCCGGTCTCTGGTGGAGAGGGGGTCTCAGCCGCTAATGTGCCCGCCTCAGGGAGGCCGGCCTGGGGCGAGTGGAGCAGCCCCCGTGTGTCCCTGAGCGTCCCCCGGTCTTTGGTCGAGAGGGGGTCTCAGCCGCTAATGTGCCCGCCCGGGTACCTGGGGAGGCCGGCCTGGGGCGAGTGGAGCAGCCCCCGTGTGTCCCTGAGCGTCCCCCGGTCTTTGCTCGAGAGGGGGTCTCAGCCGCTAATGTGCCCGCCTCAGGGAGGCCGGCCTGGGGCGAGTGGAGCAGCCCCCGTGTGTCCCTGAGCGCCCCCCGGTCTTTGGTGGAGAGGGGGTCTCAGCCGCTAATGTGCCCGCCTCAGGGAGTCCGGCCTGGGGCGAGTGGAGCAGCCCCCGTGTGTCCCTGAGCGCCCCCCGGTCTTTGGTCGAGAGGGGGTCTCAGCCGCTAATGTGCCCGCCTGGGTACCTAGAGAGGCCGGCCTGGGGCGAGTGGAGCAGCCCCCGTGTGTCCCTGAGCGTCCCCCGGTCTTTGGTCGAGAGGGGGTCTCAGCCGCTAATGTGCCCGCCTCAGGGAGGCCGGCCTGGGGCGAGTGGAGCAGCCCCCGTGTGTCCCTGAGTTCCCCCCGTTGCTCGCTCAAGAGGGGGTCTCAGCCGCTAATGTGCCCGCCTGGGTACCTAGGGAGGCCGGCCTGGGGTGAGTGGAGCAGCCCCCGTGTGTCCCTGAGCGTCCCCCGGTCTTTGGTCAAGAGGGGGTCTCAGCCGCTAATGTGCCCGCCTCAGGGAGGCCGGCCTGGGGCGAGTGGAGCAGCCCCCGTGTGTCCCTGAGCGCCCCCCGGTCTTTGGTGGAGAGGGGGTCTCAGCCGCTAATGTGCCCGCCTCAGGGAGGCCGGCCTGGGGCGAGTGGAGCAGCCCCCGTGTGTCCCTGAGCGTCCCCCGGTCTTTGGTCGAGAGGGGGTCTCAGCCGCTAATGTGCCCGCCTGGGTACCTAGAGAGGCCGGCCTGGGGCGAGTGGAGCAGCCCCCGTGTGTCCCTGAGCGTCCCCCGGTCTTTGGTGGAGAGGGGGTCTCAGCCGCTAATGTGCCCGCCTCAGGGAGGCCGGCCTGGGGCGAGTGGAGCAGCCCCCGTGTGTCCCTGAGCGCCCCCCGGTCTCTGGTGGAGAGGGGGTCTCGGCCGCTAATGTGCCCGCCTGGGGCGAGTGGAGCAGCCCCCGGGTGTCCCTGAGCGTCCCCCGGTCATTGGTGGAGAGGGGGTCTCAGCCGCTAATGTGCCCGCCTCAGGGAGGCCGGCCTGGGGCGAGTTGAGCAGCCCCCGTGCGCCCCTGAGCGCCCCCTGGCGTTCGCTGAAGAGGGGGTCTCAGCCGCCAATATGGCCGCCCGGGTGCCCGGGGGAGCGGCCTGGGGTGGCCCTGTGCAGCCTCCGGGCGCCCCTGAGTGTTTTTCAGTATCTGGCTGAGACACCCCCTGACCCTCCGACGGTGTCCGTTTGGAGTGCCTGGTGCCTGGGCACCCCCTGAGTGTTTTTCAGTATCTGGCCGAGACACCCCCTGACCCTCCGCCGGCGTCCGTTTGGAGAGCCTGGTGCCTGGGCACAGACCGCGGCAGCTCCCGCTGGCCGCATTGACAGAGTGCTGAAAAAATGACAAAGTCCGAAAATGCCTGAGAACCGGGAAGGGGACAAACCGGCGGCTCCAGGCCGAGCCGGAGTTCCAGGAGGTCGGCATGATTTTGCCGGTTTCCCCATAGGAGGTGCCAAGTTGCCAAAATGGGGGAACTCAAAAAAGCACCCCCGCCAGATGTATGTAGGGGGGCTGGATGGTCGATAGGGAGTGGGTGCCTGGCAGCAGGGGCCACCCCGCGCGGGTGCCCCGGGGGGCCCGCGGGGGGCCCCCGAAGACACCCCCCCCAGCACTCGCTGAAAACCCCGTCCGAGCCGCCCGCGCTGCCCGGAGGGAGTCCCGGGAGGCCGGGCACGGCCCGCAGGTCTCTCCCTCTGCCCCCCGGTGAGGTTTGCACGGGGGGAAAAGTTTCAAAGTCCCGACGGGGGGCGAGAGACAGTGCGGCGAGGGGTGGCGGGCTGCTCCGCGGACCCGGGGGAAGCCCGGGGAGGGCGGCCTGAGGGCGCGGAGGGCCCCCTGAGAGTGCCTACGGGTAGTAGGTGAGAAACCCTGCCTGTACCTCCCACGGGGCCCGGGCAGGGACCCCGGGAGGCCGGGCAGAGCCCGCAGGTCGCCCCCTTCCCGTCCGATGAAGCTCGCACGGTCAGAAAAGTTTCAAAGTCCCAACGGGGGGAGAGTGTTGACGGCGAAGGGGTGCTGGCTGCCCCTGGGGCCGGGCTGGAGCCCCTGGAGGTCGGCCTTCGGGGTGTGGAGGGGCCCCCTGAGAGCACCCAACAGCAGTTGCTCAAGACCCTGCCTGAGCCTCCGGTGTGCCCGGGCATGAACCCCAGGAGGCGGGGAACAGCCGTGGCAGCCCCTGCTGAAGTCCTTGGCAGTTGGCAGAGGCGAGTCTTGGGGGAAAAAAAACGACAAAGTCCAAACGCTCCAGGCGCCGGCCAGGGGGGCGGACGTGGCTGGCCTGGCCGGCGGGTGCTGCGGCTGCCGGGGCTGAGCCGAGTGTCGATGCATCTCCTGAGAACCGGGAAGGGGACAAACCGGTGGCTCCAGTCCGAGCTGGAGTTCCAGAAGGTCGGCCTGACTCTGGAGGTTTTCCCCCTGGCTTTTCCCCATAGGCCAAAAGGGGGGAAGTCAAAAAAGCACCCCCGGCAGATGTATGCAGAAGGGGCTGGGGGGTGACGGAGAGCGGGCTGTTGGCAGCTGTGTGGTGGCTGCAGGGGTGGGCCTGGGCGGCTGCGGTGGGCCCCCTGAGTGCACCTGCCCGTGGTGGCTGAAAACCCAGGCTGAGCCTCCGATGTGCCCGGGCAGGACCCCAGGTGGCCGGGCACAGAACGCCGGTTGCCCCCCATTGCCGTTTGACGAAGCTTGTACGGTCAGAAAAGTTTCAAAGTCCCAACGGGGAGAGAGTGTTGACGGCGAGGGGGTGCTGGCAGCTCCAGCGGCCGGGGGCAACCGCTGGAGGCTGGGCCCGGACTGCGGCAGCCCCCCTTGCAGTCGAACAAAGTTTGAGGAGACAAGTCATGAAAATGACAAAGTCCAAACGCTCCAGGCGTGCCGTCCAGGGGGGCGGACCCAGCTGGTCGGACCGGCGGGAGCTGCGGCGGCCGGGGAAGAGCCGAGTGTCAATGCAGGTCACGAGAACCGGTATGAGGGTAAACCTGGCCGCTCCGGGCCGAGGCACGGTTCCAGGAGGGCGGAAGGAGCGGGCCCGCTTCCCCTGATAGCGCCGACGGCGGTAAAATAAGGCCTCGCAAAACGTCAGCACGAACACCTTGTCGGGGTATAAGGGAACGAGCGGTGTGCGGTCTTTGACAAAGTGACAGTGCTTCTCAAAAAAGCACCCCCGGCAGATGTGTGCAGACGGGGCTGGCTGGTGTGGGAGAGCGGCGGGCTGTTGGCAGCAGTGTGCTGGCTGCAGGGGTGGCCCGGGGCGGCTGCGGAGGGCCCCCAAAGCGCACCTACCAGTGGTGGCTGAAAACCCCCGCTGAGCCTCCGATGTGCCCGGGCAGGACCCCAGGAGGCCGGGCAGAGCCCGCCGCTTGCCCCCTTGCCGTTTGACGAAGCTTGCACGGTCAGAAAAGTTTCAAAGTCCCCACGGGGGGAGAGTGTTGACGGCGAGGAGGTGCTGGCTGCTCCAGGGGCCGGGGGCAACCCCTGGAGGCTGGGCACGGACTGCGGCAGCCCCCCTTGCAGTCGAACAAAGTTTGAGGAGACAAGTCGTGAAAATGACAAAGTCCAAACGCTCCAGGCGCCGGCCTGGGGTGCGGACCCGGCTGGCCGGGCTGGCGGGAGCTGCGGCGGCCGGGGCTGAGCCGAGTGTCAATGCAGGTCCTGAGAACCGGGAAGGGGACAAACCGGTGGCTCGAGGCCGGGCTGGAGTTCCAGGAGGTCGGCCTGACTCTGGAGGTTTTCCCCCTGGCTTTTCCCCATTGGCCAAAACGGGGGAAGTCAAAAAAGCACCCCCAGCAGATGTATGCAGAGGGGCTGGCGGGTGACGGAGAGCGGGCTGTTGGCAGCTGTGTGGTGGCTGCAGGAGGTGGGCCTGGGCGGCTGCGGAGGGCCCCCAAAGTGCACCTACCAGAAGGGGCCCAAGACCCAGGCTGAGCCTCCGATGTGCCCGGGCAGGACACCCAGGAGGCGGGGAGCAGCCCCCGCTGAGGTCCATGGCATGTGCCAGAGGCGAGTCTTGGAGAAAAAACGACAAAGTCCAAACGCTCCAGGCGCCGGGCAGGGGGGCGTACCCGGCTGGCCGGGCCGGCGTGGGCTGCGGCTGCCGGGGCTGAGCCGAGTGTCAATGCATGTCCTGAGAACCGGTATGAGGGTATTCCTGGCCGCTCCGGGCCGAGGCACGGTTCCAGGAGGGCGGAAGGAGCGGGCCTGTCTCCCCTGATAGCGCCGACGGCGGTAAAATAAGGCCTCGCAAAACGTCACCACGAACACCTTGTCGGGGTATAAGGGAACGAGCGGTGTGCGGTCTTTGACAAAGTGACAGTATTTCTCAAAAAAGCACCCCCGGCAGATGTGTGCAGAGGGGCTGGCTGGTGATGGAGAGCGGGCTGTTGGCAGCAGTGTGCTGGCTGCAGGGGTGGCCCGGGGCGGCTGCGGAGGGCCCCCAAAGCGCACCTACCAGTGGTGGCTGAAAACCCAGGCTGAGCCTCCGATGTGCCCGGGCAGGAACCCAGGAGGCCGGGCACGGACCGCAGCCTGCCCCCTTGCCGTTTGATGAAGCTTGCACGGTCAGAAAAAGTTTCAAAGTCCCAACGGGGAGAGAGTGTTGACGGCGAGGGGGCGCTGGCTGCTCCAGGGGCCGGGGGGAGCCCCTGGAGGTGGGACTGGGGGTGTGGAGGGGCCCCCTGAGAGCACCCAAGAGAAGTTGCTCAAGACCCTGCCTGAGCCTCCGGTGTTGCAGGGAAGGACACCCAGGGGGCGGGGAACAGCCGTGGCAGCCCCCCTTGCAGTTGAACAAAGTTTGAAGAGACAAGTCATGAAAATGACAAAGTCCAAACGCTCCAGGCGAGCCGGCCAGGGGGGCGGACCCGGCTGGCCGGGCCGGCGGGGGCTGCGGCTGCCGGGGCTAAGCCGAGTGTCGATGCAGGTCCTGAGAACCGGGAAGGGGACAAACCGGTGGCTCCAGGCCGAGCTCGAGTTCCAGGAGGTCGGCCTGACTGTGGAGGTTTTCCCCCTGGCTTTTCCCCATAGGCCAAAACGGGGGAAGTCAAAAAAGCACCCCCAGCAGATGTATGCAGAGGGGCTGGCGGGTGACGGAGAGCGGGTGTTTGGCAGCAGTGTGCTGGCTGCAGAGGTGTGCATGGGCGTCTGCGGAGGGCCCCCTGAGTGCACCTGCCAGCGGTGGCTCAAAACCCTGGCTGAGCCTCCGATGTCCCCGGGCAGGACCCCAGGAGGCCGGGCACAGACCGCAGCCTGCCCCCTTGCCGTTTGATGAAGCTTGCACGGTCAGAAAAGTTTCAAAGTCCCCACGGGGAGAGAGTGTTTAGGGCGAGGGGGTGCCGGCTGCTCCAGGGGCAACCCCTGGAGGCTGGGCACGGACTGCGGCACACCCCCTTGCGGTCGAACAAAGTTTGAGGAGACAAGTCATGAAAATGACAAAGTCCAAACGCTCCAGGCGTGCCGGTGAGGGGGCCGGACCCGGCTGGCCGGGCCGGCGGGGGCTGCGGCTGCCGGGGTTGAGCCGAGTGTCAATGCAGGTCCTGAGAACCGGGAAGGGGACAAACCGGTGGCTCCAGGCCGGGTTGGAGTTCCAGGAGGTCGGCAGGACTCTGGAGGTTTATCCCTTGGCATTGTCCCATTGGCCACAATGGGGGAAGTCAAAAAAGCACCCCCAGCAGATGTATGCAGAGGGGCTGGCGGGTGACGGAGAGCGGGCTGTTGGCAGCTGTGTGGTGGCTGCAGGAGGTGGGCCTGGGCGGCTGCGGAGGGCCCCCAAAGTGCACCTACCAGAAGGGGCCCAAGACCCATGCTGAGCCTCCGATGTGCCCGGGCAGGACACCCAGGAGGCGGGGAGCAGCCCCCGCTGAGGTCCATGGCATGTGCCAGAGGCGAGTCTTGGAGAAAAAAACGACAAAGTCCAAACGCTCCAGGCGCCGGGCAGGGTGGCGGAACCGGCTGGCCGGGCCGGCGGGGGCTGCGGCTGCCGGGGTTGAGCCGAGTGTCAATGCAGGTCCTGAGAACCGGGAAGGGGACAAACCGGTGGCTCGAGGCCGGGTTGGAGTTCCAGGAGGTCGGCAGGACTCTGGAGGTTTATCCCTTGGCATTGTCCCATTGGCCACAATGGGGGAAGTCAAAAAAGCACCCCCAGCAGATGTATGCGGAGGGGCTGGGGGTTGACGGGGAGCGGGCTGTTGGCAGCTGTGTGGTGGCTGCAGGGGTGGGCCTGGGCGGCTGCGGAGGGCGCCTTCAGAGTGCACCTACCAGTAGGGGCTCAAGACCCAGGCTGACCCTCCGATGTGCCCGGGCAGGACACCCAGGAGGCGGGGAGCAGCCCCCGCTGAAGCCCACGGCAGTTATCAGAGATGAGTCTTTGAAAAAATGACAAAGTCCAAACGCTCCAGGCGCTGGCCAGGGGTGCGGACCGGGCTGGCCGGGCCGGCGGGAGCTGCGGCTGCCGGGGCTGAGCCGAGTGTCGATGCATGTCGTGAGAACCGGGAAGGGGACACACCGGTGGCTCCAGGCCGGGTTGGAGTTCCAGGAGGTCGGCCTGACTCTGGAGGTTTTCCCCATGGCATTTTCCCATAGGCCAAAAGGGGGAAGTCAAAAAAGCACCCCCAGCAGATGTATGCAGAAGGGGCTGGGGGGGGGTGACGGAGAGCGAGCTGTTGGCAGCTGTGTGGTGGCTGCTGGCAGCCGTGTGCTGGCTGCAGGGGTGGGCCTGGGCGGCTGCGGAGGGCCCCCGGAGTGCACCTATCAGCAGGGGCTGAAGACCCGGGTTGAGCCTCCGATGTGCCCGGGCAGGACACCCAAGAGGCGGGGGGCAGCCCCCGCTGAAGTCCTTGGCAGTTGGCAGAGGCGAGTCTTGGAGAAAAAACGACAAAGTCCAAACGCTCCAGGCGAGCCGGCCAGGGGTGCGGACCCGGCTGGCCGGGCCGGCGGGAGCTGCAGCTGCCGGGGCTGAGCCGAGTGTCAATGCATGTCCTGAGAACCGGGAAGGGGACAAACCGGTGGCTCCAGGCCGGGTTGGAGTTCCATGAGGTCGGCCTGACTCTGGAGGTTTTCCCCTTGGCATTTCCCCATAGGCCAAAAGGGGGGAAGTCAAAAAAGCACCCCCGGCAGATGTATGCAGAAGGGGCTGGGGGGTGACGGAGAGCGGGCTGTTGGCAGCTGTGTGGTGGCTGCTGGCAGCCGTGTGCTGGCTGCAGGGGTGGGCCTGGGCGGCTGCGGAGGGCCCCCTGAGTGCACCTAGCAGTAGGGGCTGATGACCCAGGCTGAGCCTCCGATGTGCCCGGGCAGGACACCCAGGAGGCGGGGAGCAGCCCCCGCTGAAGCCCACGGCAGTTGGCAGAGATGGGTCTTTGAGAAAAAATGACAAAGTCCAAACGCTCCAGGCGCTGGCCAGGGGTGCGGGCCGGGCCGGCGGGGGCTGCGGCGGCCGGGGCTGAGCCGAGTGTTGACGCATGTCCTGAGAACCGGGAAGGGGACAAACCTGTGGCTCCAGGCCGGGTTGGAGTTCCAGGAGGTCGGCCTGACTCTGGAGGTTTTCCCCTTAGCTTTTCCCCATAGGCCAAAAGGGGGGAAGTCAAAAAAGCACCCCCGGCAGATGTATGCAGAAGGGGCTGGGGGGTGACGGAGAGCGGGCTGTTGGCAGCTGTGTGGTGGCTGCTGGCAGCCGTGTGCTGGCTGCAGGGGTAGGCCTGGGCGGCTGCCGAGGGCCCCCAAAGCGCACCTACCAGCAGTAGCTCAAGACCCAGGCTGACCCTCCGATGTGCCCGGGCAGGACCCCCAGGAGGCGGGGAGCAGCCCCCGCTGAAGCCCAGGGCAGTTGGCAGAGGCGAGCCTTGGAGAAAAAACGACAAAGTCCAAACGCTCCAGGCGCCGGGCAGGGTGGCGGACCGGGCTGGCCGGGCCGGCGGGAGCTGCGGCTGCCGGGGCTGAGCCGAGTGTCGATGCAGGTCCTGAGAACCGGGAAGGGGACAAACCTGTGGCTCCAGGCTGGGTGGGAGTTCCAGGAGGTCGGCCTGACTCTGGAGGTTTTCCCCTTAGCTTTTCCCCATATGCCAAAAGGGGGGAAGTCAAAAAAGCACCCCCGGCAGATGTATGCAGAAGGGGCTGGAGGGTGACGGAGAGCGGGCTGTTGGCAGCTGTGTGGTGGCTGCTGGCAGCCGTGTGCTGGCTGCAGGGGTGGGCCTGGGCGGCTGCCGAGGGCCCCCGTAGTGCACCTACCAGTAGGGGGCTCGAGACCCAGGCTGAGCCTCCGATGTGCCCGGGCAGGACACCCAGGAGGCGGGGAGCAGCCCCCGCTGAAGTCCATGGCAGTTGGCAGAGGCGAGTCTTGGAGAAAAAACGACAAAGTCCAAACGCTCCAGGCGCTGGCCAGGGGTGCGGACCGGGCTGGCCGGGCCGGCGGGGGCTGCGGCGGCCGGGGCTGAGCCGAGTCTTGACGCATGTCCTGAGAACCGGGAAGGGGACAAACCGGTGGCTCCAGGCCGGGTTGGAGTTCCATGAGGTCGGCCTGACTCTGGAGGTTTTCCCCTTAGCTTTTTCCCATAGGCCAAAAGGGGGGAAGTCAAAAAAGCACCCCCAGCAGATGTATGCAGGAGGGGCTGGGGGGTGACGGAGAGCGGGCTGTTGGCAGCTGTGTGGTGGCTGCTGGCAGCCGTGTGCTGGCTGCAGGGGTGGGCCTGGGCGGCTGCCGAGGGCCCCCAAAGCGCACCTACCAGCAGTAGCTCAAGACCCAGGCTGACCCTCCGATGTGCCCGGGCAGGACACCCAGGAGGCGGGGAGCAGCCCCCGCTGAAGCCCAGGGCAGTTGGCAGAGATGGGTCTTTGAGAAAAAACGACAAAGTCCAAACGCTCCAGGCGTTGGCCAGGGGTGCGGACCCGGCTGGCCGGGCCGGCGGGGGCTGCGGCTGCCGGGGAAGATCCGAGTGTCAATGCATGTCCTGAGAACCGGGAAGGGGACAGACCGGTGGCTCCAGTCCGGGTTGGAGTTCCAGGAGGTCGGCCTGACTCTGGAGGTTTTCCCCCTGGCTTTTCCCCATAGGCCAAAAGGGGGGAAGTCAAAAAAGCACCCCCGCCAGATGTATGCAGAGTTGGGCTGGGGGGTGACGGAGAGCGGGCTGTTTGGCAGCTGTGTGGTGGCTGCTGGCAGCCGTGTGCTGGCTGCAGGGGTGGGCCCCGGGCGGCTGCGGAGGGCCCCCAAAGCGCACCTACCAGTAGGGGCTGAAGACCCAGGCTGAGCCTCCGATGTGCCCGGGCAGGACACCCAGGGGGCGGGGAGCAGCCCCTGCTGAAGTCCATGGCATGTGCCAGAGGCGACTCTTGGAGAAAAAAACGACAAAGTCCAAACGCTCCAGGCGTGCCGGCCAGGGGTGCGGACCCGGCCGGGCCGGCGAGAGCTGCGGCGGCCGGGGCAGAGCCGCGTGTCGATGCAGGTGGTGAGAACCGGTATGAGGGTGATCCTGGTCGCTCCGGGCCGAGCCAGGGTTCCAGGAGGGCGGAAGGAGCGGGCCCGTTTCCCCTGATAGCGCCGACGACGGTAAAATAAGGCCTCGCAAAACGTCAGCACGAACACCTTGTCGGGGTATAAGGGAACGAGCGGTGTGCGGTCTTTGACAAAGTGACAGTATTTCTCCAAAAAAAAGCACCCCCGGCAGATGCGTGCAGACGGGGCTGGCTGGTGACGGAGAGCGGCGGGCTGTTGGCAGCAGTGTGCTGGCTGCAGGGGTGGCCCGGGGCGGCTGCGGAGGGCCCCCAAAGTGCACCTGCCAGCAGTGGCTCAAGACCCTGGCTGAGCCTCCGATGTCCCCGGGCAGGACCCCAGCAGGCCGGGCACGGACCGCAGCTTGCCCCCTTTGCCGTCCGATGAAGCTTGCACGGTCAGAAAAGTTTCAAAGTCCCAACGGGGAGAGAGTGTTGACGGCGAGGGGGCGCTGGCTGCTCCAGGGGCCGGGAGGGAGGCCCTGGAGGTCGGCCTGGGGGTGAGTGGAGCGGCCCCCGTGTGTCCCTGAGCGTCCCCCGGTCTTTGGTCGAGAGGGGGTCTCAGCCGCTAATGTGCCCGCCTCAGGGAGTCCGGCCTGGGGCGAGTGGAGCAGCCCCCGTGTGTCCCTGAGCGTCCCCCGGTCTTTGGTGGAGAGGGGGTCTCAGCCGCTAATGTGCCCGCCTCAGGGAGGCCGGCCTGGGGCGAGTGGAGCAGCCCCCGTGTGTCCCTGAGCGCCCCCCGGTCTCTGGTGGAGAGGGGGCCTCAGCCGCTAATGTGCCCGCCTCAGGGAGGCCGGCCTGGGGCGAGTGGAGCAGCCCCCGGGTGTCCCTGAGCGCCCCCCGGTCTCTGGTGGAGAGGGGGCCTCAGCCGCTAATGTGCCCGCCTCAGGGAGGCCGGCCTGGGGCGAGTGGAGCAGCCCCCGTGTGTCCCTGAGCGTCCCCCGGTCTTTGGTCGAGAGGGGGTCTCAGCCGCTAATGTGCCCGCCTGGGTACCCAGGGAGGCCGGCCTGGGGCGAGTGGAGCAGCCCCCGTGTGTCCCTGAGCGTCCCCCGGTCTCTGGTGGAGAGGGGGTCTCAGCCGCTAATGTGCCCGCCTCAGGGAGGCCGGCCTGGGGCGAGTGGAGCAGCCCCCGTGTGTCCCTGAGTGTCCCCTGGCGTTTGCTGAAGAGGGGGTCTCAGCCGCTAATGTGCCCGCCTGGGTACCTAGGGAGGCCGGCCTGGGGCGAGTGGAGCAGCCCCCGTGTGTCCCCGAGTGCCCCCCGGTCTTTGGTGGAGAGGGGGTCTCAGCCGCTAATGTGCCCGCCTCAGGGAGTCCGGCCTCGGGCGAGTGGAGCAGCCCCCGTGTGTCCCCGAGTGCCCCCCGGTCTTTGGTCGAGAGGGGGTCTCAGCCGCTAATGTGCCCGCCCCAGGGAGGCCGGCCTGGGGCGAGTGGAGCAGCCCCCGTGTGTCCCTGAGCGTCCCCCGGTCTTTGGTCGAGAGGGGGTCTCAGCCGCTAGTGTGCCCGCCCGGGTACCTAGGGAGGCCGGCCTGGGGCGAGTGGAGCAGCCCCCGTGTGTCCCTGAGCGCCCCCCGGTCTTTGGTGGAGAGGGGGTCTCAGCCGCTA
The DNA here is from genome assembly GCF_035609145.1 of Eleutherodactylus coqui. Lineage (NCBI taxonomy): Eukaryota > Metazoa > Chordata > Amphibia > Anura > Eleutherodactylidae > Eleutherodactylus > Eleutherodactylus coqui. Next base: position 111,770 of record NW_027102190.1, on the reverse strand, counting down.
ATGTGCCCGCCCCAGGGAGGCCGGCCTGGGGCGAGTGGAGCAGCCCCCGTGTGTCCCTGAGCGTCCCCCGGTCTTTGGTCGAGAGGGGGTCTCAGCCGCTAGTGTGCCCGCCCGGGTACCTAGGGAGGCCGGCCTGGGGCGAGTGGAGCAGCCCCCGTGTGTCCCTGAGCGCCCCCCGGTCTTTGGTGGAGAGGGGGTCTCAGCCGCTAATGTGCCCGCCCCAGGGAGGCCGGCCTGGGGCGAGTGGAGCAGCCCCCGTGTGTCCCTGAGCGCCCCCCGGTCTTTGGTCGAGAGGGGGTCTCAGCCGCTAATGTGCCCGCCTCAGGGAGGCCGGCCTGGGGCGAGTGGAGCAGCCCCCGTGTGTCCCTAAGTGTCCCCTGGCGTTTGCTGAAGAGGGGGTCTCAGCCGCTAATGTGCCCGCCTGGGTACCCAGGGAGGCCGGCCTGGGGCGAGTGGAGCAGCCCCCGTGTGTCCCTGAGCGCCCCCCGGTCTTTGGTGGAGAGGGGGTCTCAGCCGCTAATGTGCCCGCCCCAGGGAGGCCGGCCTGGGGCGAGTGGAGCAGCCCCCGTGTGTCCCTGAGCGCCCCCCGGTCTTTGGTCGAGAGGGGGTCTCAGCCGCTAATGTGCCCGCCTCAGGGAGGCCGGCCTGGGGCGAGTGGAGCAGCCCCCGTGTGTCCCTGAGCGCCCCCTGGTCTTTGGTGGAGAGGGGGTCTCAGCCGCTAATGTGCCCGCCCCAGGGAGGCCGGCCTGGGGCGAGTGGAGCAGCCCCCGTGTGTCCCTGAGCGTCCCCCGGTCATTGGTGGAGAGGGGGTCTCAGCCGCTAATGTGCCCGCCCCAGGGAGGCCGGCCTGGGGCGAGTGGAGCAGCCCCCGTGTGTCCCTGAGCGCCCCCCGGTCTTTGGTCGAGAGGGGGTCTCAGCCGCTAATGTGCCCGCCTCAGGGAGGCCGGCCTGGGGCGAGTGGAGCAGCCCCCGTGTGTCCCTGAGCGCCCCCTGGTCTTTGGTGGAGAGGGGGTCTCAGCCGCTAATGTGCCCGCCCCAGGGAGGCCGGCCTGGGGCGAGTGGAGCAGCCCCCGTGTGTCCCTGAGCGTCCCCCGGTCATTGGTGGAGAGGGGGTCTCAGCCGCTAATGTGCCCGCCTCAGGGAGGCCGGCCTGGGGCGAGTTGAGCAGCCCCTGGGTGTCCCTGAGCGCCCCCTGGCGTTCGCTGAAGAGGGGGTCTCAGCCGCCAATATGGCCGCCCGGGTGCCCGGGGGAGCGGCCTGGGGTGGCCCTGTGCAGCCTCCGGGCGCCCCTGAGTGTTTTTCAGTATCTGGCCGAGACACCCCCTGACCCTCCGACTGTGTCCGTTTGGAGCGCCTGGTGCCTGGGCACCCCCTGAGTGTTTTTCAGTATCTGGCCAAGACACCCCCTGACCCTCCGACTGTGTCCGTTTTTAGTGCCTGGTGCCTGGGCACAGACCGCGGCAGCTCCCGCTGGCCGCATTGACAGAGTGCTGAAAAAATGACAAAGTCCGAAAATGCCTGAGAACCGGGAAGGGGACAAACCGGCGGCTCCAGGCCGAGCCGGAGTTCCAGGAGGTCGGCATGATTTTGCCGGTTTCCCCATAGGAGGTGCCAAGTTGCCAAAATGGGGGAACTCAAAAAAGCACCCCCGCCAGATGTATGTAGGGGGGCTGGATGGTCGATAGGGAGTGGGTGCCTGGCAGCAGGGGCCACCCCGCGCAGGTGCCCCGGGGGGCCCGCGGGGGGCCCCCGAAGACACCCCCCCCCAGCACTCGCTGAAAACCCCGTCCGAGCCGCCCGCGCTGCCCGGAGGGAGTCCCGGGAGGCCGGGCACGGCCCGCAGGTCTCTCCCTCTGCCCCCCGGTGAGGTTTGCACGGGGGGAAAAGTTTCAAAGTCCCGACGGGGGGCGAGAGACAGTGCGGCGAGGGGTGGCGGGCTGCTCCGCGGACCCGGGGGAAGCCCGGGGAGGGCGGCCTGAGGGCGCGGAGGGCCCCCTGAGAGTGCCTACGGGTAGTAGGTGAGAAACCCTGCCTGTACCTCCCACGGGGCCCGGGCAGGGACCCCGGGAGGCCGGGCAGAGCCCGCAGGTCGCCCCCTTCCCGTCCGATGAAGCTCGCACGGTCAGAAAAGTTTCAAAGTCCCAACGGGGGGAGAGTGTTGACGGCGAAGGGGTGCTGGCTGCCCCTGGGGCCGGGCTGGAGCCCCTGGAGGTCGGCCTTCGGGGTGTGGAGGGGCCCCCTGAGAGCACCCAACAGCAGTTGCTCAAGACCCTGCCTGAGCCTCCGGTGTGCCCGGGCATGAACCCCAGGAGGCGGGGAACAGCCGTGGCAGCCCCTGCTGAAGTCCTTGGCAGTTGGCAGAGGCGAGTCTTGGGGAAAAAAACGACAAAGTCCAAACGCTCCAGGCGCCGGCCAGGGGGGCGGACGTGGCTGGCCTGGCCGGCGGGTGCTGCGGCTGCCGGGGCTGAGCCGAGTGTCGATGCATCTCCTGAGAACCGGGAAGGGGACAAACCGGTGGCTCCAGTCCGAGCTGGAGTTCCAGAAGGTCGGCCTGACTCTGGAGGTTTTCCCCCTGGCTTTTCCCCATAGGCCAAAAGGGGGGAAGTCAAAAAAGCACCCCCGGCAGATGTATGCAGAAGGGGCTGGGGGGTGACGGAGAGCGGGCTGTTGGCAGCTGTGTGGTGGCTGCAGGGGTGGGCCTGGGCGGCTGCGGTGGGCCCCCTGAGTGCACCTGCCCGTGGTGGCTGAAAACCCAGGCTGAGCCTCCGATGTGCCCGGGCAGGACCCCAGGAGGCCGGGCACAGAACGCCGGTTGCCCCCCATTGCCGTTTGACGAAGCTTGCACGGTCAGAAAAGTTTCAAAGTCCCAACGGGGGGAGAGTGTTGACGGCGAGGGGGGTGCAGGCTGCTCCAGGGTCCGGGGGCAGCCCCTGGAGGTCGGCCTGGGGGTGTGGAGGGGCCCCCCTGAGAGCACCCAACAGTAGTTGCTCAAGACCCTGCCTGAGCCTCCGATGTGCCCGGGCATGAACCCCAGGAGGCGGGGAACAGCCGTGGCAGCCCCTGCTGAAGTCCTTGGCAGTTGGCAGAGGCGAGTCTTGGAGAAAAAACGACAAAGTCCAAACGCTCCAGGCGCCGGCCAGGGGGGGCAGACCCGGCTGGCCGGGCCGGCGGGAGCTGCGGATGCAGGGGCTGAGCCGAGTGTCGATGCATGTCGTGAGAACCGGTATGAGGGTAATCCTGGTCGCTCCGGGCCGAGCCACGGTTCCACGAAGGCGGAAGGAGCGGGCCTGTTTCCCCTGATAGCGCCGACGGCGGTAAAATAAGGCCTCGCAAAACGTCAGCGCGAACACCTTGTCGGGGTATAAGGGAACGAGCGGTGTGCGGTCTTTGACAAAGTGACAGTATTTCTCCAAAAAAAGCACCCCCGGCAGATGCGTGCAGACGGGGCTGGCTGGTGACGGAGAGCGGGCTGTTGGCAGCAGTGCGCTGGCTGCAGGGGTGGCCCGGGGCGGCTGCGGAGGGCCCCCAAAGCGCACCTACCAGTGGTGGCTCAAGACCCAGGCTGAGCCTCCGATGTGCCCGGGCAGGACCCCAGGAGGCCGGGCACAGACAGCAGCCTGCCCCCTTTGCCGTCCCATGAAGCTTGCACGGTCAGAAAAGTTTCAAAGTCCCAACGGGGAGAAAGTGTTGACGGCGATGGGGGTACTGGCTGCTCCAGGGGCCGGGGGGAGCCCCCGGAGGTGGGCCTGGGGGTGTGGAGGGGCCCCCTAGGAGCACCCAACAGTCGTGGGTCAAGACCCTGCCTGAGCCTCCGGTGTTGCAGGGAAGGACACCCAGGAGGCGGGTAACAGCCGGGGCAGCCCCCCTTGCAGTTGAACAAAGTTTGAGGAGACAAGTCATGAAAATGACAAAGTCCAAACGCTCCAGGCGTGCCGGCCAGGGGGGCGGACACGGCTGGCCTGGCCGGCGGGGGCTGCGGCTGCCGGGGAAGATCCGAGTGTCAATGCAGGTCCTGAGAACCGGGAAGGGGGCAAACCGGAGGCTCCAGGCCGGGCGGCAGTTCCAGGAGGTCGGCCTGACTCTGGAGGTTTTCCCCCTGGCATATTCCCATTGGCCAAAATGGGGGAAGTCAAAAAAGCACCCCCAGCAGATGTATGCAGAAGGGCTGGCGGGTGATGGGGAGCTGGCTGTTGGCAGCAGTGTGCTGACTGCAGAGGTGTGCATGGGCGGCTGCGGAGGGCCCCCTGTGTGCACCTGCCCGTGGTGGCTGAAAACCCAAGCTGAGCCTCCGATGTGCCCGGGCAGGACCCCAGGAGGCCGGGCACAGAACACCGGTTGCCCCCTTGCCGTTTGACGAAGCTTGCACGGTCGGGAAAAGTTTCAAAGTCCCAACGGGGAGAGAGTGTTGACGGCGAGGGGGTGCTGGCTGCTCCAGGGCCCGGGGGGAGCGCCTGGAGGTGGGCCTGGGGGTGTGGAGGGGCCCCCTGATAGCACCCAACAGAAGTTGCTCAAGACCCTGCCTGAGCCTCTGGTGTTGCAGGGAAGGACACCCAGGAGGCGGGGAACAGCCGTGGCAGCCCCCCTTGCAGTCGGACAAAGTTTGAGGAGACAAGTCATGAAAATGACAAAGTCCAAACGCTCCAGGCGTGCCGGCCAGGGGGGCGGACCCGGCTGGCCGGGCCGACGGGAGCTGCGGCGGCTGGGGAAGAGCCGAGTGTCGATGAAGGTCCTGAGAACCGGGAAGGGGACAAACCAGTAGCTCCAGGCTGGGCCGGAGTTCCAGGAGGTCGGCCTGACTCTGGAGGTTTTCCCCCCGGCCTTTCCCCTTAGGCCAAAATGGGGGAAGTCAAAAAAGCACCCCCGGCAGATGTGTGCAATGGGCTGGGGGGTGATGGAGAGCGGGCTGTTGGCAGCTGTGTGGCGGCTGCAGGGGTGGGCCTGGGCGGCTGCGGAGGGCCCCCAAAGTGCACCTACAAGTAGGGGCCCAAGACCCAGGCTGAGCCTCCGAAGTTCCCCGGGCAGGACACCCAGGAGGCGGGGAGCAGCCCCCGCTGAAGTCCACGGCATGTGCCAGAGGCGAGTCTTGGAGAAAAAATGACAAAGTCCAAACGCTCCAGGCGTGCCGGCCAGGGGGGCGGACCTGGCTGGCCGGGCCGGCGGGAGCTGCGGCTGCCGGGGCTGAGCCGAGTGTCAATGCATGTCCTGAGAACCGGGAAGGGGACAGACCGGTGGCTCCAGTCCGGGTTGGAGTTCCAGGAGGTCGGCCTGACTCTGGAGGTTTTCCCCCTGGCTTTTCCCCATAGGCCAAAACGGGGGGAGGCAAAAAAGCACCCCCAGCAGATGTATGCAATGGGCTGGTGGGTGATGGAGAGCGGGCTGTTGGCAGCTGTGTGGTGGCTGCAGTGGTGGGCCTGGGCGGCTGCGGAGGGCCCCCAAAGTGCACCTACCAGTAGGGGCCCAAGACCCTGGCTGAGCCTCCGATGTGCCCGGGCAGGACACCCGGGAGGCGGGGAGCAGCCCCCGCTGAGGTCCATGGCATGTGCCAGAGGCGAGTCTTGGAGAAAAAACGACAAAGTCCAAACGCTCCAGGCGCCGGGCAGGGTGGCGGACCCGGGTGGCCGGGCCGGCGGGGGCTGCGGCTGCCGGGGCTGAGCCGAGTGTCAATGCAGGTCCTGAGAACCGGGAAGGGGACAAACCGGCGGCTCCAGGCCGAGCTCGAGTTCCAGAAGGTCGGCCTGACTCTGGAGGTTTTCCCCCTGGCTTTTCCCCATAGGCCAAAATGGGGGAAGTCAAAAAAGCACCCCCAGCAGATGTATGCAGAGGGGCTGGGGGGTGATGGGGAGCGGGTGTTTGGCAGCAGTGTGCTGGCTGAAGAGGTGTGCATGGGCGGCTGCGGAGGGCCCCCTGAGTGCACCTGCCAGCGGTGGCTCAACACCCTGGCTGAGCCTCCGATGTCCCCGGGCAGGACCCCAGGAGGCCGGGCACAGACCGCAGCCTGCCCCCTTGCCGTTTGACGAAGCTTGCACGGTCAGAAAAAGTTTCAAAGTCCCAACGGGGAGAGAGTGTTGAGGGCGAGGGGGTGCTGGCAGCTCCAGGGGCCGGGGGCAACCCCTGGAGGCTGGGCACGGACTGCGGCAGCCCCCCTTGCGGTCGAGCAAAGTTTGAGGAGACAAGTCATGAAAATGACAAAGTCCAAACGCTCCAGGCGTGCCGGGCAGGGTGGCGGAGCCGGCTGGCTGGGCCGGTGGGAGCTGCGGCTGCCGGGGCTGAGCCGAGTGTCGATGTATGTCGTGAGAACCGGTATGAGGGTGATCCTGGTCGCTCCGGGCCGAGGCGCGGTTCCAGGAGGGCGGAAGGAGCGGGCCCGTTTCCCCTGATAGCGCCGACGGCGGTAAAATAAGGCCTCGCAAAACGTCAGGACGAACACCTTTTTTGCATATAAGGGAACGAGCGGTGTGCGGTCCTTGACAAAGTGACTATTTCTCAATGTGCTGTGGAGTGGGGGCCGCTCAAAGTCAAAGCACCGCGGCCGCCCCTCTGCCACCTCCCTGGGAGCAGGGTCATCGAGCGCGAGTGTCCCCACTCCGCCTGTCCAGGCCGCGGGGCCGACAGGCTGGCTGGCTGCCCGGGCAGACCCCGCTCTCCGAGCGGCCGGGCCCCAACGTTCGAGAGGTGTAGGAAGCCACCTTGGGGGGCTGCGGAGGCCCCCCTGACACCGCCTCCAAGCCCTTGCTGAGAGCCCTGTCCTAGCTGCCTGCGCGGGCAGGCGGGACCCCCCCCCAGTAGGCCGTGCACAGCCCGCGGCAGCCACTGCTGAAGCCCACGGCAGTTGGCAGAGATGGGTCTTTGAATAAAATGACAAAGTCCAAACGCTCCAGGCGCCGGCCAGGGGGGAGGACCCGGCTGGCCGGGCCGGCGGGAGCTGCGGCGGCTGGTGAAGAGCCGAGTGTCAAGGCATGTCCTGAGAACCGGGAAGGGGGCAAACCAGTAGCTCCAGGCCGGGCTAGGGTTCCAGGAGGTCGGCCTGACTGTGGAGGTTTTCCCCCTGGCTTTTCCCCATAGGCCAAAACGGGGGAAGTCAAAAAAGCACCCCCGGCAGATGTATGCAGAGGGGCTGGCGGGTGATGGGGAGCGGGCTGTTGGCAGCAGTGTGCTGGCTGCAGAGGTGTGCCTGGGCGGCTGCGGAGGGCCCCCTGAGTGCACCTGCCAGCAGTGGCTCAACACCCTGGCTGAGCCTCCGATGTCCCCGGGCAGGACCCCAGGAGGCCGGGCAGAGCCCGCCGCTTGCCCCCTTGCCGTTTGACGAAGCTTGCATGGTCAGAAAAGTTTCAAAGTCCCAACGGTGAGAGAGCGTTGATGGCGAGGGGGTGCTGGCTGCCCCAGGGGCCGGGTGGGAGGCCCTGGGGGTGTGGAGGTGCCCCCTGAGAGCACCCAACAGAAGTTGCTCAAGACCCTGCCTGAGCCTCCGGTGTTGCAGGGAAGGACACCCAGGGGGCGGGGAACAGCCGTGGCAGCCCCCCTTGCAGTTGAACAAAGTTTGAGGAGACAAGTCATGAAAATGACAAAGTCCAAACGCTCCAGGCACCGGGCAGGGTGGCGGACCCGGCTGGCCGGGCCGGCGGGGGCTGCGGCTGCCGGGGCTGAGCCGAGTGTCAATGCAGGTCCTGAGAACCGGGAAGGGGACAAACCGGCGGCTCCAGGCCGAGCTCGAGTTCCAGAAGGTCGGCCTGACTCTGGAGGTTTTCCCCCTGGCTTTTCCCCATAGGCCAAAATGGGGGAAGTCAAAAAAGCACCCCCAGCAGATGTATGCAGAGGGGCTGGGGGGTGATGGGGAGCGGGTGTTTGGCAGCAGTGTGCTGGCTGAAGAGGTGTGCATGGGCGTCTGCGGAGGGCCCCCTGAGTGCACCTGCCAGCGGTGGCTCAAAACCCTGGCTGAGCCTCCGATGTCCCCGGGCAGAACCCCAGGAGGCCGGGCACAGACCGCAGCCTGCCCCCTTGCCGTTTGACGAAGCTTGCACGGTCAGAAAAGTTTCAAAGTCCCAATGGGGAGAGAGTGTTGACGGCGAGGGGGTTACTGGCTGCTCCAGGGGCAACCCCTGGAGGCTGGGCACGGACTGCGGCAGCCCCCCTTGCAGTCGGACAAAGTTTGAGGAGACAAGTCATGAAAATGACAAAGTCCAAACGCTCCAGGCGTGCCGGCCAGGGGTGCGGACCCGGCTGGCCGGGCCGGCGGGGGCTGCGGCGGCTGGGGCTGAGCCGAGTGTCAATGCAGGTCCTGAGAACCGGGAAGGGGACAGACCAGTAGCTCCCGGCCGAGCTGGAGTTCCAGGAGGTCGGCCTGACTCTGGAGGTTTTCCCCTTGGCATTTTCCCATTGGCCAAAATGGGGGAAGTCAAAAAAGCACCCCCGGCAGATGTATGCAGAGGGGGCTGGCTGGTGATGGGGAGCGGGCTGTTGGCAGCGGTGTGCTGGCTGCAGAGGTGTGCATGGGCGGCTGCGGAGGGCCCCCCGAGTGCACCTGCCCGTGGTGGCTGAAAACCCAGGCTGAGCCTCCGATGTGCCCGGGCAGGACCCCAGGAGGTCGGGCACAGAACGCCGGTTGCCCCCTTGCCGTTTGACGAAGCTTGCACGGTCAGAAAAGTTTCAAAGTCCCAACGGGGAGAGAGTGCTGACGGTGAGGGGGTGCTGGCTGCTCCAGGGGCCGGGAGGGAGGCCCTGGAGGTGGGCCTGGGGGTGTGGCGGGGCCCCCTGAGAGCACCTACCAGCAGTTGCTCAAGACCCTGCCTGAGCCTCCGGTGTTGCAGGGCAGGACACCCATTGGCGGGGAAAAGCAGGTGGCAGCCCCTGCTGAAGTCCTTGGCAGAGATGAGTCTTTGAAAAAAATGACAAAGTCCAAACGCTCCAGGCGCCGGTCAGGGGGGCGGACCCGGCTGGCCGGGCCGACGGGAGCTGCGGCGGCTGGGGAAGAGCCGAGTGTCAAGGCATGTCCTGAGAACCGGGAAGGGGGCAAACCAGTAGCTCCAGGCCGGGCTAGGGTTCCAGGAGGTCGGCCTGACTCTGGAGGTTTTCCCCCTGGCTTTTCCCCATAGGCCAACATGGGGGAAGTCAAAAAAGCACCCCCGGCAGATGTATGCAGAGGGGCTGGGGGGTGACGGGGAGCGGGCTGTTGGCAGCAGTGTGCTGGCTGCAGAGGGCCCCCGAGGTGCTGCACCTACCAGTAGTTGCTCAAGACCCCCCATGACCCTCCGGTGTTGCAGGTCAGGACACCCATTGGCGGGGAACAGCAGGTGGCAGCCCCTGCTGAAGTCGTTGGCAGAGATGAGTCTTTGAGAAAAACGACAAAGTCCAAACGCTCCAGGCGTGCCGGCCAGGGTGGCGGACCCGGCTGGCTGGGCCGGCGGGAGCTGCGGCTGCCGGGGCTGAGCCGAGTATCAATGCATGTCGTGAGAACCGGTATGAGGTTAATCCTGGGCCCCCGGGGCCGAGGCGCGGTTCCAGGGAGGCGGAAGGAGCGGGCCTGTTTCCCCTGATAGCGCCGACGGCGGTAAATTAAGGCCTCGCAAAACGTCAGGACGAACACCTTTTTTGCATATAAGGGAACGAGCGGTGTGCGGTCTTTGACAAAGTGACTATTTCTCAATGTGCTGAGAAGGGAGTGGGGGCCGCTCAAAGTCAAAGCGCCGCGGCCGCCCCTCTGCCACCTCCCTGGGAGCAGAGTCATCGAGCGCGAGTGTCCCCACTCCGCCTGTCCAGGCCGCGGGGCCGACAGGCCGGCTGGCTGCCCGGGTAGACCCCGCTCTCCGAGCGGCCGGGCGCCACGTTCAAGAGGTGTACGAAGCCACCTTGGGGGCCTGCGGAGGCCCCCCTGAGAGCGCCTCCAAGCCCCTGCTGAGAACCCTGTCCTAGCTGCCTGCGCGGGCAGGCGGGACCCCCCCAGGAGGCTGTGCACAGCCCGCGGCAGCCCATGCTGAATCCCACGGCAGTTGGCAGAGATGAGTCTTTGAGGAAAAACGACAAAGTCCAAACGCTCCAGGCGTGCCGGCCAGGGGGACGGACCCGGCTGGCCGGGCCGGCGGGGGCTGCAGCTGCCGGGGCTAAGCCGAGTGTCGATGCAGGTCCTGAGAACCGGGAAGGGGACAGACCGGCGGCTCCAGGCCGGGCTGGAGTTCCAGGAGGTCGGCCTGACTCTGGAGGTTTTCCCCCTGGCTTTTCCCCATAGGCCAAAAGGGGGGAAGTCAAAAAAGCACCCCCAGCAGATGTATGCAGAGGGGCTGGCTGGTCATGGGGAAGCGGGCTGTTGGCAGCAGTGTGCTGGCTGCGGAGGTGGCCTGGGCGGCTGCGGAGGGCCCCCGAGGTGCGCCTACCAGCAGTAGCTCAAGACCCTGCCTGAGCCTCCGGTGTTGCAGGGCAGGACACCCAGGAGGCGGGGAACAGCCCGCGGCAGCCCCCGCTGAAGTCCATGGCATTTGCCAGAGGCGAGTCTTGGAGGAAAAACGACAAAGTCCAGACGCTCCAGGCGTGCCGGCCAGGGGGGGCGGACCCGGCTGGCCGGGCCGGCGGGTGCTGCGGCTGCCGGGGCTGAGCCGAGTGTCGATGCATGTCGTGAGAACCGGGAAGGGGACAAACCGGTGGCTCCAGGCCAAGCTGGAGTTCCAGGAGGTCGGCCTGACTCTGGACGTTTTCCCCCTGGCTTTTCCCCATAGGCCAAAATGGGGGGAGGCAAAAAAGCACCCCCGGCAGATGTATGCAGAAGGGGCTGGGGGGTGATGGAGAGCGGGCTGTTGGCAGCAGTGTGCCTGTGCCTCCGGTGTTGCAGGGCAGGACACCCAGGAGGCGGGGAACAGCCCGCGGCAGCCCCCGCTGAAGTCCATGGCATTTGCCAGAGGAGAGTGTTGGATGAAAAAACGACAAAGTCCAAACGCTCCGGGCGCCGGCCAGGGGGACGGACCCGGCTGGTCGGGCCGGCGGGAGCTGCGGCTGCCGGGGCTGAGCCGAGTGTCGATGCATGTCGTGAGAACCGGTATGAGGGTAATCCTGGGCCCTCGGGGCCGAGGCACGGTTCCAGGAAGGCGGAAGGAGCGGGCCCGCTTCCCCTGATAGCGCCGACGGCGGTAAAATAAGGCCTCGCAAAACGTCAGGACGAACACCTTTTTTGCATATAAGGGAACGAGCGGTGTGCGGTCTTTGACAAAGTGACTATTTCTCAATGTGCGGAGTGGGGACCGCTCAAAGTCAAAGCGCCGCGGCCGCCCCTCTGCCACCTCCCTGGGAGCAGAGTCATCGAGCGCGAGGGTCCCCACTCCGCCTGCCCAGGCCGCGGGGCCGACAGGCTGGCTGGCTGCCCGGGCAGACCCCGCTCTCCGAGCGGCCGGGCCCAACGTTCAAGAGGTGTACGAAGCCACCTTGGGGGGCTGCGGTGGCCCCCCTGAGAGGGCAGATAACCCCGTCCTAGCTGCCTGCGCGGGCAGGCGGGACCCCCAAGAGGCCGGGCACAGCCCGAGGCAGCCACTGCTGAAGCCCAGGGCAGTTGGCAGAGATGAGTCTTTGAGAAAAAATGACAAAGTGCAAACGCTCCAGGCGCCGGCCAGGGGGGCGGACCCGGCTGGCCGGGCCGGCGGGAGCTGCGGCTGCCGGGGAAGAGCCGAGTGTCGATGCATGTCGTGAGAACCGGTATGAGGGTAATCCTGGTCGCTCCGGGCCGAGGCACGGTTCCAGTAGGGCGGAAGGAGCGTGCCCGTTTTCCCTGATAGCGCCGACGGCGGTAAATTAAGGCCTCGCAAAACGTCAGGACGAACACCTTTTTTGCATATAAGGGAACGAGCGGTGTGCGGTCTTTGACAAAGTGACTATTTCTCAATGTGCTGAGAAGGGAGTGGGGACCGCTCAAAGTCAAAGCACCGCGGCCGCCCCTCTGCCGCCTCCCTGGGAGCAGAGACATCGAGCGCGAGTGTCCCCACTCCGCCAGCGCGGGCCGTGGGGCCGACAGGCTGGCTGGCTGCCCGGGCAGACCCCGCTCTCCGAGCGGCCGGGCCCCAACGTTCGAGAGGTGTACGAAGCCACCTTGGGGGGCTGCGGAGGCCCCCCCCTGAGAGCGCCTCCAAGCCCTTGCTGAGAGCCCTGTCCTAGCTGCCTGCGCGGGCAGGCGGGACCCCCCAGTAGGCCGGGCACAGCCCGCGGCAGCCACTGCTGAAGCCCACGGCAGTTGGCAGAGATGGGTCTTTGAGAAAAATGACAAAGTCCAAACGCTCCAAGCGCCGGCCAGGGTGGCGTACCCGGCTGGCCGGGCCGGCGGGAGCCGCGGCTGCCGGGGCTGAGCCGAGTGTCGATGCATGTCCTGAGAACCGGGAAGGGGGCAAACCAGTAGCTCCAGGCCGGGCCGGAGTTCCAGGAGGTCGGCCTGACTCTGGAGGTTTTCCCCCTGGCTTTTCCTCATAAGCCAAAATGGGGGAAGTCAAAAAAGCACCCCCAGCAGATGTATGCAGAGGGGCTGGCGGGTGACGGGGAGCGGGCTGTTGGCAGCAGTGTGCTGGCTGCGGAGGTGTGCATGGGCGTCTGCGGAGGGCCCCCTGAGTGCACCTGCCAGTGGTGGCTCAACACCCTGGCTGAGCCTCCGATGTGCCCGGGCAGGACCCCAGGAGGCCGGGCACAGAACGCCGGCTGCCCCCCTTGCCGTTTGACGAAGCTTGCGCGGTCAGAAAAGTTTCAAAGTCCCAACGGGGAGAGAGCGTTGACGGCGAGGGGGCGCTGGCTGCTCCAGGGGCCGGGAGGGAGGCCCTGGAGGTGGGCCTGGGGGTGTGGAGGGGCCCCCTGAGAGCACCAACCAGCAGTTGCTCAAGACCCTGCCTGAGCCTCCGGTGTGGCAGGGCAGGACACCCATTGGCGGGGAACAGCAGGTGGCAGCCCCTACTGAAGTCCTTGGCAGCTGGCAGAGATGAGTCTTTGAGAAAAAACGACAAAGTCCAAATGCTCCAGGCGCCGGCCAGGGTGGCGGACCCGGCTGGCCGGGCCGACGGGAGCTGCGGCGGCTGGGGAAGAGCCGAGTATCGATGCATTTCCTGAGAACCGGGAAGGGGGCAAACCAGTAGCTCAAGGCCGAGCTGGAGTTCCAGGAGGTCGGCCTGACTCTGGAGGTTTTCCCCCTGGCTTTTCGCCATAGGCCAAAATGGGGGAAGTCAAAAAAGCACCCCCGTCAGATGTATGCAGAGGGGCTGGATGGTGACGGGGAGCGGGCTGTTGGCAGCGGTGTGCTGGCTGCAGAGGGCCCCCGAGGTGCACCTACCAGCAGTTGCTCAAGACCACGCCTGAGCCTCCGGTGTTGCAGGTCAGGACACCCATTGGCGGGGGAACAGCAGGTGGCAGCCCCTGCTGAAGTCGTTGGCAGAGATGAGTCTTTGAGAAAAAAATGGCAAAGTCCAAATGCTCCAGGCGCCGGCCAGGGTGGCGGACCCGGCTGGCCGGGCCGACGGGAGCTGCGGCGGCTGGGGAAGAGCCGAGTGTCGATGCATGTCCTGAGAACCGGGAAGGGGGCAAACCAGTAGCTCCAGGCCGAGCTGGAGTTCCAGGAGGTCGGCCTGACTCTGGAGGTTTTCCCCCTGGCTTTTCGCCATAGGCCAAAATGGGGGAAGTCAAAAAAGCACCCCCGTCAGATGTATGCAGAGGGGCTGGATGGTGACGGGGAGCCGGCTGTTGGCAGCGGTGTGCTGGCTGCAGAGGGCCCCCGAGGTGCACCTACCAGCAGTTGCTCAAGACCACGCCTGAGCCTCCGGTGTTGCAGGTCAGGACACCCATTGGCGGGGGAACAGCAGGTGGCAGCCCCTGCTGAAGTCGTTGGCAGAGATGAGTCTTTGAGAAAAAAACGACAAAGTCCAAACGCTCCAGGCGCTGGTCAGGGGTGCGGACCCGGCTGGCCGGGCCGGCGGGAGCTGCGGCGGCTGGGGAAGAGCCGAGTGTCGATGCATGTCCTGAGAACCGGGAAGGGGGCAAACCAGTAGCTCCAGGCCGGGCCGGAGTTCCAGGAGGTCGGCCTGACTCTGGAGGTTTTCCCCCTGGCTTTTCCTCATAAGCCACAATGGGGGAAGTCAAAAAAGCACCCCCGGCAGATGTATGCAGAGGGGCTGGCGGGTGACGGGGAGCGGGCTGTTGGCAGCAGTGTGCTGGCTGCAGAGGTGTGCATGGGCGGCTGCGAAGGGCCCCCTGAGTGCACCTGCCAGTGGTGGCTCAACACCCTGGCTGAGCCTCCGATGTGCCCCGGCAGGACCCCAGGAGGCTGGGCACAGAACGCCGGCTGCCCCCCCTTGCCGTTTGACGAAGCTTGCACGGTCAGAAAAGTTTCAAAGTCCCAACGGGGAGAGAGCGTTGACGGCGAGGGGGCGCTGGCTGCTCCAGGGGCCGGGAGGGAGGCCCTGGAGGTGGGCCTGGGGGTGTGGAGGGGCCCCCCTAGGAGCGCCCAACAGTAGTCGGTCAAGACCCTGCCCGAGCCTCTGGTGTTGCAGGGCAGGACACCCTGGAGGCTGGGCACGGACCGCCGGTCGCCCCCCATTGTAGTCCAACAAAGTTTGAAGAGGCGAATCACGAGAATCACAAGTCCAAAAAATCCCTGAGAACCGGGAAGGGGACAGACCGGTGGCTCCAGGCCGGGCTTGAGTTCCAGGAGGTCGGCAGGACTCTGGAGGTTTCCCCCCTGGCTTTTCCCCATAGGCCAAAACGGGGGAAGTCCAAAAAGCACCCCCAGCAGATGTATGCAGAGGGGCTGGCTGGTCATGGGGAAGCGGGCTGTTGGCAGCAGCGTGCTGGCTGCGGGGGTGGCCTGGGCGGCTGCAGAGGGCCCCCGAGGTGCACCTACCAGTAGTTGCTCAAGACCCCCCCTGACCCTCCGGTGTTGCAGGGCAGGAAACCCCAGGAGGCGGGGAACAGCCGTGGCAGCCCCTGCTGAATCCCACGGCAGTTGGCAGAGATGAGTCTTTGAGAAAAATGACAAAGTCCAAACGCTCCAGGCGGGCCGGCCAGGGTGGCGGACCCGGCTGGCTGGGCCGGTGGGAGCTGCGGCTGCCGGGGCTGAGCCGAGTATCGATGCATGTCGTGAGAACCGGTATGAGGGTAATCCTGGTCGCTCCGGGCCGAGGCACGGTTCCAGGAGGGCGGAAGGAGCGGGCCTGTTCCCCCTGATAGCGCCGACGGCGGTAAATTAAGGCCTCGCAAAACGTCAGGACGAACACCTTTTTTGCATATAAGGGAACGAGCGGAGTGCGGTCTTTGACCAAGTGACTATTTCTCAGAGTGCTGAGAAGGGAGTGCGGACCGCTCAAAGTCAAAGCACTGCGGCCGCCCCTCTGCCACCTCCCTGGGAGCAGAGTCGTAGAGCGCAAGTGTCCCCACTCCGCCTGTGCAGACCGCGGGGCCAACAGGCTGGCTGGCTGGCTGGCTGCCCGGGCGACCCCCCTCCGAGATGCCGGGCCGGGGCAGACTGTGCAAACGCGCGCGGGCGTGTTTTCTTCCCCTGGGGTGGAGCCCTTCCACCCCACGCCGTCCGAGGCCCGTTGGCCTCGGGCGGCCTGCCTCCGAGAGTGGGAGAGAGACGGAGGACGGTGGCCCGCGGCGGCGCGAGGCGTCCCCGTTGTTCCACCACGACTGCCAGCCGGTCGATCCTGCCGGTAGCCTGGGCTTGTCTCCGCTCCGCCTGTCCAGGCCGCGGGGCCCACAGGCGGCTTGCCTGGGAAGACCCCGCTCTCCGAGCGGCCGGGCGCCACGTTCAAGAGGTGTACGGAGCCACCTGTGGGGGGGTCTGCGGAGGCCCCCCTGAGAGCGCTGATAACCCTGTCCTAGCTGCCTGCGCGGGCAGGCGGGACCCCCAAGAGGCCGGGCACAGCCCGCGGCAGCCCCCGCCGAAGTCCACGGCAGTTGGCAGAGACGAGTCTCGGAGAGAAAACGACAAAGTCCAGACGCTCCAGGCGCCGGCCAGGGGTGCGGACCCGGCTGGCCGGGCCGGCGGGAGCTGCGGCTGCCGGGGCCGAGCCGAGTGTCGACGCATGTCGTGAGAACCGGTATGAGGGTAATCCTGGGCCCTCGGGGCCGAGCTACGGTTCCATGAAGGCGGAAGGAGCGGGCCTGTTTCCCCTGATAGCGCCGACGACGGTAAAATAAGGGCTCGCAAAACGTCAGGACGAACACCTTTTTTGCATATAAGGGAACGAGCGGTGTGCGGTCTTTGACAAAGTGACTATTTCTCAGAGTGCTGGAGTGGGGACCGCTCAAAGTCAAAGCACCGCGGCCGCCCCTCTGCCACCTCCCTGGGAGCAGAGTCATAGAGCGCAAGTGTCCCCACTCCGCCTGTGCAGGCCGCGGGGCCAACAGGCTGGCTGGCTGGCTGCCCGGGCGACCCCCCTCCGAGATGCCGGGCTGAGGCGTAGGCAGCCGCCTCCATCACCACCACCCAAGGCGAGAGAGTGGGTCAACGGGAGAGCCGTCGCGGCCGGGGGACCCTCGCCGCGCCCATGTCCGGGGAAGGACCACAAGGGCCCTGCTCCCCGGCGCCCCGGCGAGCGGGTTCACCCTCGGCGCGTACGGCTCTCGAGGATGGGGAAGGGACGCGCGTGGGCGTCCCTCCCGTCCCCCGCGGAAGAAGGCGAGCGACTCTGCGCGTCGGGACACCCCGCGGAGCCCCCTGCGGGGGGAGTACTCCGGGGGAGAAGCGTGGCGCAGGGGGTGCAGCCCTTTCCCAGGCCACCGTGCGACGGCGTCGGTGGGGCCGACGCCGAGAGAGAGAACGATCCGGGCTCTCCCGCCTCAGGGCGGCCGAGAGCGGGGCACGGGCCCCACGTTTGGTGACGGTTTTCCCGAAAGCGAAGGACCCCCGCCTGTCCCCTCGGGCTCCGGCCGATGCGGGCGGTCCAGGGCGGGGATAGGGGACGGCGGCCTGCGGACGACGCGCTTTATCCCCAGAAGGAGCGAGGCATGAGGGGGTGTTCCACCCCCGCCGGCCGGTCTCGCTCCTTCTCCGGGCTACGCCTCGGCGGAGTAAAGACCCCCGGGTCAACGCTCCCGCGTCCGGGTGCCGCCGCGCGTCCCCTTCCCGCGGGGGGTGGATCCCTTCCACCCCTGGCCGTTCGAGGCCCGTGCGCCTCGGGCGGCCTCCCTTCCGAGAGAGGGAGAGAGAGACGGAGGACGGTGGTCCGCGACGGCGCGAGACGTCCAAGTTGTGTTCCCCACGGCGGCTACCCGGTCGATCCCGCCCGGTGGCCTAGGCTTTTCCCCACTCTGCCTGTCCTGGCCGCGGGGCCGACAGGCTGTCTGCCCGGGTAGACCCCGTTCTCACTGAGCGGCCGGGCCCCAACGTTCAAGAGGTGTACGAAGCCACCTCGGGGTGGAGCCCTTCCACCCCTGGCCGTCCGAGGCCCGTGCGCCTCGGGCGGCCCCCCTTCCCGAGAGAGGGAGAGAGACGGAGGACGGTGGTCCGCGACGGCGCGAGGCGTCCAACTTGTGTTCCCCCACGGCGGCTATCCGGTCGATCCCGCCCGGTAGCCTAGGCTTTTCCCCACTCTGCCTGTCCAGGCCGCGGGGCCGACAGGCTGTCTGCCCGGGTAGACCCCGTTCTCACTGAGCGGCCGGGCCCCAACGTTCAAGAGGTGTACGAAGCCACCTCGGGGTGGAGCCCTTCCACCCCTGGCCGTCCGAGGCCCGTGCGCCTCGGGCGGCCCCCCTTCCCGAGAGAGGGAGAGAGACGGAGGACGGTGGTCCGCGACGGCGCGAGGCGTCCAACTTGTGTTCCCCCACGGCGGCTATCCGGTCGATCCCGCCCGGTAGCCTAGGCTTTTCCCCACTCTGCCTGTCCAGGCCGCGGGGCCGACAGGCTGTCTGCCCGGGTAGACCCTGTTCTCACTGAGCGGCCGGGCCCCAACGTTCAAGAGGTGTACGAAGCCACCTCGGGGTGGAGCCCTTCCACCCCTGGCCGTCCGAGGCCCGTGCGCCTCGGGCGGCCCCCCCTTCCCGAGAGACGGAGGACGGTGGTCCGCGACGGCGCGAGGCGTCCAACTTGTGTTCCCCCACGGCGGCTTCCCGGTCGATCCCGCCCGCCGGTAGCCTAGGCTTTTCCCCGCTCCGCCTGTCCAGGCCGCGGGGCCGACAGGCTGTCTGCCCGGGTAGACCCCGCTCTCCGAGCGGCCGGGCGCCACGTTCAAGAGGTGTACGAAGCCACCTTTGGGGGGGCTGCGGTGCCCCCCGCCCCGAGAGTGCCTCCCAGGCCGAGGGAGCCCGGCGGTCGAGTGTCGTAGGAAAGCGCGTGCCACGGCTGTGTCGGTCACAGGGGCCAGAGGTAGTTTGGGCAACGGCTTAGATCCGTATGAAGCTCATCCTTTCCGGCCTGTTCTGGCGGCGGCTAGGCGCGCGCGCGCGAATGGCACGACGCCCCTGGTTCCAGCGAGGCGACGGCGCCCCGCACCCCACTCTCTGGGCCGAGCAGAGCCCCCGAGCGCAAGGTTCCCCGCTCCGCCTGTCCAGGCCGCGGGGCCAGCAGGCTGTCTGCCCGGGTAGACCCCGCTCTCCGAGCGGCCGGGCCCCAACGTTCAAGAGGTGTACGAAGCCACCTTGAGGTGGAGCCCTTCCACCCCTGGCCGTCCGAGGCCCGCCGGTAGCCTTGGCTTGTCCCCACTCCGCCTGTCCAGGCCGCGGGGCCGACAGGCTGTCTGCCCGGGTAGACCCCGCTCTCCGAGCGGCCGGGCCCCAACGTTCAAGAGGTGTACGAAGCCACCTTTGGGGGGGCTGCGGTGCCCCCCGCCCCGAGAGTGCCTCCCAGGCCGAGGGGAGCCAGGCGGTCGAGTGTCGTAGGAAAGCGCGTGCGCGGCTGTGTCGGTCACACGAGCCAGAGTTAGTTTGGGCAACGGCTTAGATCCGTATGCAGCTCAACCTTTCCGGCCTGTCCTGGCGGCGGCTAGGCGCGTGCGAACGTCACAACGCCCCTGGTTCCAGCGAGGCGACGGCGCCCCGCACCCAACTCTCCGGGCCGAGCAGAGCCCCCGAGCGCAAGAGCACCCGCTCCGCCTGCCCAGGCCGCGGGGCCGACAGGCTGTCTGCCCGGGTAGACCCCGCTCTCCGAGCGGCCGGGCGCCACGTTCAAGAGGTGTACGAAGCCACCTAAAGGGGGCTGCGGTGGCCCCCTGCCCCGAGAGTGCCTCCCAGGCCGAGGGAGCCCGGCGGTCGAGTGTCGTAGGAAAGCGCGCGCGCGGCTGTGTCACACGGGCCAGAGTTAGTTTGGGCAACGGCTTAGATCCGTATGCAG